>NC_085845.1:2145181-2320193 GCF_035594765.1 Anolis carolinensis | reverse complement strand
CTCTCTTCCTCCTTCTCCTCTCTTTCTTTTCCCCTCCGCCTTCCCCTCTTTCTCCTTCTCCTTCCCCGCCTCTCTTCCTCCTTCTCCTCTCTTTCTTTTCCCCTCCGCCTTCCCCTCTTTCTCCTTCTCCTTCCCCTCCTCAGTCCTTTCTCCTCCTCAGTCCTTTCTCCTTCTCTTTCCTTCTTCCTCTCGCAGAATCCCAGAGTTGGAAGAAACCTGGACCATCCATTCCAACCCCATTCGGCCAAGAAGCAGGAAAATCGCATTCAAAGCACCCCCAGCAGATGGCCACCCAGCCTCTGTTTCCAAGCCTCCACCACACTCCGCGGCAGAGCGTTCCACTACTGAACAGTTTTCTCTCTCTCACACACACACACACAGTGAGGAAGTTCTTTGGTCCCGTCTGCAAACTTGGTGATTATGCCTTCCAACCCTAAGTCATCAAGATACGAAACAGAACCGGGCCCAGGACGGGACCCTGTGGGTCACTTCTTCCTTCTCTCCTCCTCGCTCTCCTCTCCCCTCCGCCGTCCCCTCTTTCTCCACCTCCACCTCTGACTACATACCTTCCTTCTCTCCCACAGAACCGGGCCCAGGACGGAAGGAACCCTGCTTGGGGCACTCCACTCCTCACTTCTTCCTTCTCTCTCCTTCTCCTCGCTCTCCTTTCCGCTCCGCCATCCCCTCTTCCTCCATCTCCACCTCCTTCTCCGGCTACAGACCTTCCTTCCTTCCTTCTCCACCTTCTCACCTCAGCCGCGTCTCCTTCCTTCTCTCTCCTCCTTGCACTCCTTTCCCCTCCACCTTCTCCTCTTTCTCCACCTCCTTCTCTGGCTACATACTTTCCTTCCTTCTCCTTCCTTCTCCTCTCCTCTCCGCCATCCCCTCTTTCTCCACCTCCACCTCTGACTACATACCTTCTTTCCTTCCTTCCTTCCTTTTAACCTCAGCCGCGTCTCCTTCCTCCTCTTTCCTTCTCCTTCCTTCTCTCTCCTTCTCCTCGCTCCCCTTTCTCCTCCGCCATCCCCTCTTTCTCCACCTCCTTCTCCGGCTACATACCTTCCTTCCTTCCTTCCTTCCTTCCTTCCTTCCTTCCTTCCTTCCTTCCTTCCTTCCTTCCTTCCTTCCTTCCTTCCTTCCTTCCTTTTCACCTCAGCTGCGTCTCCTTCCTTCTCTTTCCTCCTCCTTCCTACTCTCTCCTTCTCCTCTCCTCTCCGCCATCCCCTCTTTCTCCACCTCCACCTCTGACTACATACCTTCTTTCCTTCCTTCCTTCCTTCCTTTTCACCTCAGCCGCGTCTCCTTCCTCCTCTTTCCTTCTCCTTCCTTCTCCTTGCTTCTTCTCCTCGATCCCCTTTCTCCTCCGCCACCCCCTCTTTCTCCACCTCCTTCTCCGGCTACATACCTTCCTTCCTTCCTTCCTTCCTTCCTTCCTTCCTTCCTTCCTTCCTTCCTTCCTTCCTTCCTTCCTTCCTTCCTTCCTTCCTTCCTTCCTTCCTTCTCACCTCAGCCGCGTCTCCTTCCTTCTCTTTCCTTCTCCTTCCTACTCTCTCCTTCTCCTCTCCCCTCCGTCATCCCCTCTTTCTCCACCTCCTTCTCCGGCTACATACCTTCCTTCCTTCCTTCCTTCCTTCCTTCCTTCCTTCCTTCCTTCCTTCCTTCCTTCCTTCCTTCTCACCTCAGCCGCGTCTCCTTCCTTCTCTTTCCTTCTCCTTCCTACTCTCTCCTTCTCCTCTCCCCTCCGTCATCCCCTCTTTCTCTACCTCCTTCTCCGGCTACATACCTTCCTTCCTTCTCTACCTTCTCACCTCAGTCGCTTCTCCTTCCTTCTCCTCCTTCTTCCCTCCGGAGAGGCGTCTGGCGGCGGAGACTCACCGGGAGCCGGGCGCGTCCTTCGTCTCCTCCTCCTCCTCCTCCTCCTCCTCCTCTCGGGAAGGGAGGGGAGGAGGAGGAGGAGGAGGAGGGGAGGGCCCTGCGCGCATTTCTATATAAGACCCGCGGGGCTCCTTCGGCCGCAAAGGCGAGACAGGCAGCGAAAGGGCCGGGGCGCGCCGCCACCTCCTCCGCCTCCTCCTCCTGGCGCTCCTGCGTCTCCTTCTCCGCCTTCCTCCCTCCTCCTCCTCCTCCTCCTCCTCCTCCTCGCTGCCCAGGTGCCCGCCTCCCCCCTGGATCTCCTCCTCCTCCTCGTGGCCCCGCCTTCCTCCTCCGAGGTCTCCCCAAAAGCCCGCTCCGCGCCGGCGGGCCAGAGAGAAGAGTTTGGCGCGCCACCGGGACTCGCCCTTTTCCCGCCTCTTCCCCTTCTCCGCTCCGCGTCGGGTTCCCTTCCCTTCCCGCGTGGGGACCGGACCGAAGCCTTGGAGAACAACCCTTCCTTGGAGAACAGCCCCTCCGCCTCGGAAAAGCCGCGCGTCCCGTCGCGTCCCGCTGCCTTGTCCCACTTCGCGCGGGTCTCTTTCCTCCGCGGAGCCGCCACGAGCGCTCCTCTCTTTTCCGTGACCGTGGAGGAGTCCCCTGGCGAGGCCCTGCTCCGCGAGAGAGTGCTCCGTGGGTCCAGGGGCCCTTGAGACGCCGCTTTGCGTGGGGACCCTTTCACCTCTCCAAGGAGAAAAAGAGACAGAGAGAGAGAGAGAGGCGCGCGCTTCCCTTCCTAAGCGGACCTTTTCCCGAACCTTTTCCCGCCTCTCTTTTTGGGGCCCGACTCCCTGCCTGGGGGGCCTCCCTCCCGCGTGGGTTTTGGGGTCCCCTTCCTGTCCCCTTCCCTACTTTTCCCCCCGAGAAGAGTCGCGCCAAAGAGGAGAGGCGAGGGCTGGGGCCCCCGTCGGAGGAGCGCCTTCTCCTCGCCGCTCGTTCCTGCTCTCCCGCTCCACTCCACCCCACTCCACTCCACGCGCGATGGCTGCCTCGGGGCTGGAGCTGCTCTCGGCGCTGGCCACGGCGGCGGCCTGCCTGGTCTCGCTCTCGCTGCTCCTGGCCGCCGCGCAGCAGCTCTGGCAGCTCCGCTGGGCCGCCACGCGAGACAAGGCCTCCAAGCTCCCGCTGCCCAAGGGCTCCATGGGCTTCCCGCTCGTCGGAGAGACCTGCCACTGGCTCCTCCAGGTAAGGCCACGGCCCCTCCGCGCCTCCCCCGCTCCCCTGGAACCCTAGAGACAGGGGAGACCCCCAAAGACACCCCCAGCAACATCCCAGGCGCATCTCTCTCTCTAGATATATCAGAGAATCCCAGAGTTGGCAGGAACTCCAAGAACTATTCTCTCTAATATCCCAGGTGTATGTCAGTGGATCCACAGGGGTCTCTCTCTCTATCATAGAATCCTAGACTTGGAAGGGACCCCCAAAGCCACCCCCAACAACATCCTAGGTGCATTTCAGTGCATCCACGGGTCTCTCTCTATATATCATAGAATCCTAGAGTTGGAAGGAACTCCAAGAACGATCCTCTCAAATATCCCAGGTGTATGTCAGTGGATCCACAGGGTCTCTCTCTATCATAGAATCCTAGAGTTGGAGGAGACCCCCAAAGACACCCCCAACAGCATCCCAGGTGCATTTCAATGCATCCACAGGTCTCTCTTTCCCTCTATATCATAGAATCCTAGAGTTGGAGGAGACCCCCAAAGACACCCCCAGCAGCATCCCAGGTGCATCTCTCTCTCTAGATAGATCAGAGAATCCTAGAGTTAGCAGGAACTCCAAGAATTATCTCCTCTAACATCCCAGGTGTATGTCAGTGGATCCACAGGGGTCTCTCTCTCTATCATAGAATCCTAGAGTTGGAGGAGACCCCCAAAGACACCCCCAACAGCATCCCAGGTGCATTTCAATGCATCCACGGGTCTCTCTTTCCCTCTCTATCATAGAATCCTAGAGTTGGAAGGGACCCCCAGAGACACCCCCAACAGCATCCCAGGTGCATTTCAATGCATGCACGGGTCTCTTTCTATATATCATAGAATCCTAGAGTTGGAAGGAACTCCAAGAACGATCCTCTCTAATATCCCAGGTGTATGTCAGTGGATCCACAGGGGTCTCTCTCTCTATCATAGAATCATAGAGTTGGAAGGGACCCCCAAAGCCACCCCCAACAACATCCTAGGTGCATTTCAGTGCATCCACGGGTCTCTCTTTCCCTCTCTATCATAGAATCCTAGAGTTGGAAGGAACTCCAAGAACTATCCTCTCTAATATCCCAGGTGTATGTCAGTGGATCCACAGGGGTCTCTCTCTCTATCATAGAATCATAGAGTTGGAAGGGACCCCCAAAGCCACCCCCAACAACATCCTAGGTGCATTTCAGTGCATCCACGGGTCTCTCTTTCCCTCTCTATCATAGAATCCTAGAGTTGGAAGGAACTCCAAGAACTATCCTCTCTAATATCCCAGGTGTATGTCAGTGGATCCACAGGGGTCTCTCTCTCTATGTCTCTCTCACTCGCTATCATAGAATCCTAGACTTGGAAGGGACCCCCAAAGCCACCCCCAACAACATCCTAGGTGCATTTCAGTGCATCCACGGGTCTCTCTCTATATATCAGAGAATCCTAGAGTTGGAAGGAACTCCAAGAACTATCCTCTCTAATATCCCAGGTGTATGTCAGTGGATCCACAGGGTCTCTCTCTCTATCACAGAATCCTAGAGTTAGAGGAGACCCCCAGAGACAACCCCAGCAACATCCCAGGTGCATTTCAGTGCATCCGCGGGTCTCTCTTTCCCTCCCATAGAATCCTAGAGTTGGAAGGGACCGCAAGGATCGTCCCCTCTAACATCCCAAGTGTATGTCAGTGCATCCACGGGTCTCTCTCTCCTATACATATCATAGAATCCTAGAGTTGGAAGGGGCCCCAAGGGCTATCTTTTCCAGTGTCCCATATTTATGTCTGTGTCTGTATAGAGCTAAATATGTACATATCAGAATCCTAGAGCTGGGTGAGACCCCAAGGGCCATCCTCTCTAACATCCCAGGTGTATGTCAGTGGATCCACAGGAGTCTCTCTATCATAGAATCCTAGAGTTAGAAGAGACCCCCAGAGCCACCCCCAACAACATCCCAGGTGTATGTCAGTGCATCCACGGGTCTCTCTTTCCCTCTATATCATAGAATCCTACCTAGAGTTGGATGGGGCACCAAGAACTATCCCTTCTAACATCCCAAGTGTATGTCAGCTCTCTCTCTCTCTATAATAGAATCCTAGAATTGGAAGGAACCCCCAGAGCTATCCCCTCCAACATCCCAGGTGTATGTCTGCAATGCCCCCCTTTCTCTATATATATGCCATAGAGGAGCCTCCGGTGGCTCAGTGTGTTAAAGCACTGAGCTGCTGAACTTGCAGATCGAAAGGTCCCATGTTCAAATTCGGGGAGCAGAGTGAGCACCTGCTGTTAGCTCCAGCTCCTGCCAACCTAGCAGTTCGAAAACATGCAAATGTGAGTAGATCAATAGGTACCGCTCTGGCAGGAAGGTAACAGCGCTCCATGCAGTCATGACCTTGGAGGTGTCTACAGACAACGCCGGCTCTTCGGCTTAGAAATGGAGATGAGCACCAACCCCCAGAGTCGGTCACGATTGGACTTAACTTCAGGGGAAACCTTTACCTTTACTATGCCATAGAATCCTAGAAGGATTGGAAGGGACCCCAAGGGCTATCCCAGTGGTTCACAATCTAATTTTGACCAGGGACCCCTCTCTAACCTTAGTACCAAAAGGGTTATGGATCCATTTTTGGTCGACTTTAGATTCAGTTTGGGTATTTGGGGTGCTGTTTCAGAACACTGCATTGGATAGACCACACCAGCTCTAGTTTCTGATGCAGAGCATAAGCCACCCAGTAGTCGCCCACAGAAAACCATATTTAATCATCTAGAGATGATTTTCCCCGCATGTCTCGCAGACCTCATTTTAGTGGACTGTGACCCACAGGTTGGGGACCACCACTCTATATCACAGAATCCTAGAGTTGGAAGGGACCCCAAGGACTACCCCCTCCAACATCCCACACGCATGTCTGTGTCTATATAGAGCTAAATATGTACATATCAGAATCCTATAGCTGGGAGAGACCCCAAGGACCATCCCCTCTAACATCCTAGGTGTATCTGCAGGTCTCTCTCTCTCTCTCTATAAAATATAATAGAATCCTAGAGTTGGAAGGGACCCCGCAGGGCTATCCCCTCCAACATCCCATGTGGTTTTCAACTATAGGAAAGGAGATTCCACCTGAACATGAGGAAACTTCTTCACTCTGTGTGTGTGTGTGTGAGAGAGAGAGAGAGAGAGAGCGAGAGAGCTGTTCAGCAGTGGAACTCCCTGCCCTGGAGTCTGGTGGAGGAGGCTCCTTTGGAGGCTTTTAAGCAGAGGTTGGATGGTCATCTGTTTGGGATGCTTTGAATGTGACTTTCCTGCTTCTTGGCAGAATAGAGTTGGACTGGATGGCCCGCCAGGTCTCTTCCAAGTCTAGGATTCTATGTATGTCTGGGTCAGTATAGAGCTATATGTGGATCCTATAGCTGGGAGAGACCCCAAGGGCCACCACCCACTCCAGCATCACATTTGTATGCCTGTGTATGTGCCTCTCTCTCTATATCTATATTATGGAATTCTAGAGTTAGAAAAGCACCCCCAGGGCCACCCACTCCAAACTCCCATATGTAGGTCTGTCTTTATAGAACTGTATGTTTATATATATGTACATAGCAGAATCCTAGAGTTGGGAGAGACCCCAAGGGTCATCCCCTTCAACATCTCCTGTGTATATCTCCATGTCTGTCTCTTTGCCTCTATATAGTGTAGAATCTTAGAGATGGAACTCCAACATCCCATATGCATGTCTGTGTCTGCATATAGAGCTATATGTATACATATCACACTCCTAGAGTTGGAGGAGACCCCAAGGGCCATCCTCTCCAACCTCCCATAAGTATGTCTGTGTTTGTATAGATCCATATGGTTATATGTACATATCAGAATCCTAGAGTTGGGAGAGACCCCAAGGGCCATCCTCTCCAACCTCCCATAAGTATGTCTGTGTTTGTATAGATCCATATGGTTATATGTACATATCAGAATCCTAGAGTTGGGAGAGACCCCAAGGGCCATCCTCTCCAACCTCCCATAAGTATGTCTGTGTCTGCATATAGAGCTATATATGTACATATCACACTCCTAGAGTTGGAGGAGACCCCAAGGGCCATCCTCTCCAACCTCCCATAAGTATGTCTGTGTCTGTATAGATCTATATGGATATATGTACATATCAGAATCCTAGAGTTGGGAGAGACCCCAAGGGCCATCCTCTCCAACCTCCCATAAGTATGTCTGTGTCTGCATATAGAGCTATATATGTACATATCACACTCCTAGAGTTGGGAGAGACCCCAAGGGCCATCCTCTCCAACCTCCCATAAGTATGTCTGTGTCTGCATATAGAGCTATATATGTACATATCACACTCCTAGAGTTGGAGGAGACCCCAAGGGCCATCCTCTCCAACCTCCCATAAGTATGTCTGTGTCTGCATATAGAGCTATATATGTACATATCACACTCCTAGAGTTGGAGGAGACCCCAAGGGCCATCCTCTCCAACCTCCCATAAGTATGTCTGTGTCTGCATATAGAGCTATATATGTACATATCACACTCCTAGAGTTGGAGGAGACCCCAAGGGCCATCCTCTCCAACCTCCCATAAGTATGTCTGTGTCTGCATATAGAGCTATATATGTACATATCACACTCCTAGAGTTGGAGGAGACCCCAAGGGCCATCCTCTCCAACCTCCCATAAGTATGTCTGTGTTTGTATAGATCTATATGGATATATGTACATATCAGAATCCTAGAGTTGGGAGAGACCCCAAGGGCCATCCTCTCCAACCTCCCATAAGTATGTCTGTGTCTGTATAGATCTATATGGATATATGTACATATCAGAATCCTAGAGTTGGGAGAGACCCCAAGGGCCATCCTCTCCAACCTCCCATAAGTATGTCTGTGTCTGCATATAGAGCTATATATGTACATATCACACTCCTAGAGTTGGAGGAGACCCCAAGGGCCATCCTCTCCAACCTCCCATAAGTATGTCTGTGTTTGTATAGATCTATATGGATATATGTACATATCAGAATCCTAGAGTTGGGAGAGACCCCAAGGGCCATCCTCTCCAACCTCCCATAAGTATGTCTGTGTCTGTATAGATCTATATGGATATATGTACATATCAGAATCCTAGAGTTGGGAGAGACCCCAAGGGCCATCCACTCCCACATCTCCTATGCATTGCTGTGTCTGTATAGATCTATATGTATAGATGTACATATCACACTCCTAGAGTGGAGGAGACCCCCAAGGGCCACCCACTCCCACATCTCCTATGTGTGCCCATGTATCCGCCTGCCCCTCTCTATGTCATAAACTCCTGCCAGGCGGGAGGATACCACCCGAGCCCTCCCGACAGATGCTCATCCAGCCTGTCTTTGGTGGTTTCCCATCATTTTATAATTAGTAAATACAAATTAGTATAGTATAAATTAAAATTAGTAAGTTAAAATTATAGTTAATAGTTAAATTAGTAGTTAAATGGACTTGGGCCCTGCCTAAAGCGGGATAGGACTCTCTTAATAAGTGAGTGATGCATTGACTGCAGAGCCCATGGAGCTGGATTTTTTTTGGATATGTTTTCTGATCTGTACATTCTGCATTCTCGGTGCAGAATCCTAGCATTCTGGAGCTGGAAGGGGTCCCATAGAATCATAGAATCATAGAATAGTAGAGTTGGAAGAGACCACATGGGCCATCTAGTCCAACCCCCCGCTAAGAAGCAGGAAATCGCATTCAAAGCACCCCGACAGATGGCCATCCAGCCTCTGCTTAAAAGGCCTCTGCTTCCCAACTGAAGTCCCTTCAGATGTATCCAGGAGGGCAGGACACCATTTAAGCCCTCCTTACAGATGCTCACCCAGGTTCTGGGCATTGCCGCTTTAAGAGCGTGGGGATGAAAAGACCCCCCAGCATTGCTTTGCCTTGCCTTCCTTGAGTCTCACAGCTTCTTCTCCTTCCGCTGAGGCTGCTCCCGACACGCTTCTGCACGTGTGAAGGCGTGTGAAGCGTGACGCCGGCGCCTTTGACCCGGGGATTTGAGACCCAGGCCTGGGTTCTCCGCCCAGCAGCGCAAGGGTTAACCTTTGGGGCTTCAATGGGCCTTTCTTTTTGGATCAGGTTCTCCCCCCCCCCCCCTCCGTTTCCACAAGGCTCCATCCAAGGCTAAAAATACAAAAAAAGAGAGAGAAAATATTGTATAAATTGGACTGGGCTCGAGAGAGAGAAAACCTCCCGGCCACATAAAGGTGCCCTTTGTGCGGCCATGGAAATGTTGTACAAATAACCCTTTATTAATGCCACAAAAAGTACTTTTAATTATATTTACGCAGAGCGGGAAACACAGGGGTCACCTGAACGTCTGAACTTCACAAGTGGGCTTTTGTTGGGAGGGTCTGAAAACAGTTGGGCCAACCAGGGAAACGGCTTTTTCAAGCTCCCCTGTTGCTCCAAAGGCTCCTTTCTGTGGGGAGGGGGTGCCTTGGCCTGGAAAAGACCCCTTTTTGCTAAGATGGTGGTGGGATTTAAAGAGACAGTTCCCTTTGGAAGCTCACCTGGGGAGGGGAGGGCTCCTCCCAAACTTTATCTGTGTGCCATATAATGCCGCTTGAAACTGCATTATATGGTCAGTGTAGACTCATGTAACACAGTTGAACTGCATTGATGTGCATGATATGGGTCTATACCAGGCGTGGGCAAACTTGGGCCCTCCAGGTGTTTTGGACTGCAACTCCCACAATTCCGAACAGCCGGTAGGCTGTTCGGAATTGTGGGAGTTGCAGTCCAAAACACCTGGAGGGCCCAAGTTTGCCCATGTCTGGTCTACACTGACCATATAACACTGTCTCAAACTGCATTGCATGTGCCAAACTCAGTGAGAGTAACTACTATATGCTTGCAAAAGTATGTGGCTGTTGTGTAATGACGTTTCCTTAACTGATGGTGAGATTATTCTGTAGCATGCACAATGCGGTAGGTGCACCACTGCTCAGTGTGCAATGCTCAAAGAGCACCAATAAATGTTCATCAATGTGCAATGCACAATACAGTAGGTGCACCACTGCTCAATGTGCAATGCTCAAAGCGCACCAATAAATGTGCATCAATGTGCAATGCACAATGCGGTAGGTGCACCACTGCTCAGTGTGCAATGCTCAAAGTGCCCCCAATAAATGTGCGTCAGTGTGCAATGCACTGTAGAATGCACAATGCAGTAGGTGCACCACTGCTCAATGTGCAATGCTCAATGTGCCCCAATAAATGTGCAACAATGTGCATTGCACTGTAGTATGCACAATGCGGTAGGTGCACCACTGAACAATGTGCAATGTCTCATAGAATAGCAGAGTTGGAAAGGACCTCATGGGCCACCCAGTCCAACCCCCTGCCAAGAAGCAGGAAATGCAGTAGGTGCACCACTGCTCAATGTGCAATGCTCAATGTGCCCCAATAAATGTGCAACAATGTGCATTGCACTGTAGTATGCACAATGCGGTAGGTGCACCACTGAACAATGTGCAATGTCTCATAGAATAGCAGAGTTGGAAAGGACCTCATGGGCCACCCAGTCCAACCCCCTGCCAAGAAGCAGGAAATGCAGTAGGTGCACCACTGCTCAATGTGCAATGCTCAATGTGCCCCAATAAATGTGCACTAATGTGCATTGCACTGTAGCTTGCACAATGCAGTAGGTGCATCACTGCTCAATGTGCAATGCTCAATGTGCCCCTATAAATGTGCACTAATGTGCATTGCGCTGTAGCATGCACAATGCAGTAGGTGCATCACTGCTCAATGTGCAATGCTCAATGTGCCCCAATAAATGTGCACCAATGTGCATTGCACTGTAGCATGCACACTGCGGTAGGTGCATCACTGCCCAATGTGCAATGCCTCAAAGTGCCCCAATAAATGTGCATCAATGTGCAATGCACAATGTGGTAGGTGCACCACTGCTCAATGTGCAATGCTCAAAGTACCCCAATAAATGTGCGTCAATGTGCAATTCACTGTAGTATGTACAATGCGGTAGGTGTGCTACTGCTCAATGGGCAATGCTATCTGTGCACAATTATGCAGTATAATACACACATGAATCTGCACAACATGCAATATGCTCAGCGCTGCAACAGGTGTGACAGTGCTCAATGAGGTATCCATATGCAATGCCAAACATGCACTGTTGTACCCTGCAAAATCTGCAGGGTATGCAATGTACAGTGTGTAAAAATAGAAAACAGTGCACAATGGTTCCACATGGACACCTTTCATCCCACAACCGTGATCTGAATGCGGATATTGAACATCACCTTAACTCCAGTGCTCTGTCAGGAGAAAGGTGGGATAAAAATACAGTAAATTAAAACAACCACGTGAAACGGTAACAGTACACCAACAGTTAGTGTTAAATGGACATTCATGTGCAGTGAGTATAAAGTGCGTAACAGTATACCCGGCAATATATGCATGGTGCACAATGCGCAGTGTGTAAGTTCAAAACAGTGCACGACAGTGGCACATAGGCAGCTTTTAAAAGAAACTTGCAAATGAATGCAAATGTTGAACTTAGCTTTGTGTAAGTTGCACATAGGGTGCCAGCCAAGAAAGACAGGGAGACAAGCCAAGGAACTGTAGAATTGGGACCCCCAAGGGTCATGTAGGCCACCCCCTGATGTTATTCCATATAGCTTGCTGGAAATACCTCCCCTTCTGCTTGCATTTCATTCATGGGTTGGTGAGGTAACATGCATAATGTCCATGCTCCTGGGCATGATACCGTCATACTAATCTGATGTTCTGGGAGGTCAACCACAAGAGTGTTTTGGGAAATGACTTTGGGAGATGTTTACCTAGGAGAAGATAAGACGGAGAAGTGAGATGTTGGAGCCACAAGAAGGGAATATTCTTGTGTTTTGGAGGCTGGGGTGGAAACCAATGGTAGAGACACATGAGTGCAAATGGTATTTTGGGGTCTTTCTTTAGGTCTGTTGCTTGTGGGATAGGAGGACCCAGTGTGCATCTGAGCATGTGTAGAATTCTCCTTTTACCAGTGAGCAACCACAGGGAAACCTCTAGGGTCTTTCTTGGCTTTTCACTCATGGGTGGCGAATGAACATTAGTGAATTACTGGTGAGGTAATGTGCAGAATGCCTATGTTCCTGGGCATGATGCTTGGTTTGAGTCTCGTTGAGGATAGACAAGTATAGCAGAGACACTCAATGTGCAAGTGAGTGTGCACTTCACAATTATATCAACTTCATCTCAGAAGATTGGCTTCCTCTTAGTGACACACACATGCATGAGCTGTGCCACACATGTAGCACATCGTGTCGCAGATGCATTTTGTTGACTGCGCTGGAAGCAGAATTGCACATATGACAACATTGTGCCTTGCAGTGGCACATTGCTCATGTATCTGCACATGGAGATAGTTGCACCATGATGTACAGGTGTTGGTGGACATGGCGCTGTGGCTGAAAAAAGTGCAACCAAATTAATAGCAGAGCTTTTATGTGACACATGATAGAACCAATGAGGTATCTCATTGAGTAAGAGGGGTCAAACTGCATTTATTCTATGGTGTAGATCAGGGGTCCCCAAACTAAGGCCCGGGGGCCGGATGCGGCCCTCCAAGGTCATTTACCTGGCCCCCACCCTCAGTTTTATAATAAAATATATTGTATAATAATATTATAATGTAATACAATATAACACTAATAATAACACCATATAATAGTATTAATTATATATTATATATTACTAATAATATTATAGTATAGTGGTATAGTTCAATATAGTAATATATAATGCTAATAGTGTGCTATGCTAATAATATAATATATTGCATGTACATATAATTTATAAGACACTTTGAGTCCCCTTTGGGGTGAGAAGGGTGTGATGCAAATGTAGTAAATAAAGATAGTAAATAAATAAATAATAAATAAATACATTTTAGACTTAGGCTCGCCCAAAGTTTGAAATGACTTGAAGTCACACAACAACAACAACAATCCTAACTATCTCATTGGCCAGAAGCAGGCCCACACTTCCCATTGAAATCCTGATAAATGTATGTTGGTTAAAATTGTTTTTTATTTTAAAATATTGTATTACTCTTTCATTGTTCTTGTTGTTTTTGTACTACAAATAAGACATGTGCAGTGTGCATTTTCAAATGATAATTTGGCCTTTCAACAGTCTGAAGCAGGGGTCCCCAAACTAAGGCCCGGGGGCCGGATGTGGCCCTCCAAGGTCATTTACCTGGCCCCCGCCCTCAGTTTTATAATATAATATATTGTATATACATATAATATTGATAATAATATTATAATGTAATATAACACTAATAATAATAATAATAATACCATACAATAGTATTAATTATATATTACTAATAATATTACTAATAATATTACAGTATAGTGGTATAGTTCAATATAGTAATATATAATGCTAATAGTGTGCTATGCTGACAATATAACATATTGTATGTACATATAATTTGTAAGCCACTCTGAGTCCCCTTTGGGGTGAGAAGGGTGTGATACAAATGTATTAAAGAAATAAATAAATTTTAGACTTAGGCTCGCCCAAAGTCTGAAATGACTTGAAGGCACACAACAGCAACAACAACAATCCTAATTAACTTGATTATCTCATTGGCCATAAGCAGGCCCACACTTCCCATTGAAATCCTGATAAATGTATGTTGGTTAAAATTGTTTTTATTTTTAAATATTGTATTACTCTTTTATTGTTATTTCATTGTTGTTGTTGTTGTTGTTTTTGCACTACAAATAAGACATGTGTAGTGTACATCGGAATTTGTTTGTATTTTTTTTTCAAATGATAATTTGGCCCTTCAACAGTTTGAAGGGTTGTGGACTGGCCCTCTGCTTAAAAAGTTTGGGTGCCCCTGGTGTAGATGCACCCAGAGAAGGCAAAACTACAACTCACTGGATTGTATAGCATTGAGCCATGGTGATTCCAATATGGTTTGAAATTGGGTTAATTCCATAATATAGAGTGCACACAACTTTGTGAAACTATGATCCTTGGCAGGCATAGGCCAACTTTGGCCTTCCCTCCAGGTGTTTTGGACTCCAACTCCCACAATTCCTAACAGCCTACCGGCTGTTAGGAATTGTGGGAGTTGGAGTCCAAAACACCTGGAGGGAAGGCCAAAGTTGGCCCATGCGTGGTGTGGAGTCATGCCGGAGTGTGGATGCATGCTTTGCTGTGGATGTCTTTGTGCCAAGACTTCTTCTCTCCTCGCTCCGCAGGGCTCCTTCTTCCAATCCTCGCGGAGGGAGAAGTACGGTCCGGTCTTCAAGACCCACCTGCTGGGGCGGCCCCTGATCCGGGTGACGGGGGCCGAGAACGTGCGCACCATCCTGATGGGAGAGCACAGCCTGGTCAGCACCGAGTGGCCGCGCAGCACACGCATGCTCCTGGGGCCCAACTCCGTGGCCAACTCCATCGGGGACATCCACCGGCACAAGAGGAAGGTAAGACCTCATAGAATCATAGCGTGGGAAGAGAACTCATGGGCCATCCAGTCCAACCCCTTTCTGCCAAGAAGCAGGAAATCACACTCAAAGCACCCCCGACAGATGGCCATCCAGTCTCGCCTTGAAAGCCTCCAAAGAAGAGTGAGAAGGGAGGCCCCCAAAGGTCATTTAGACCAACCCTTTTCTGCCAGGCAGAAGTGGGGAGGGAGGGTCCCTTAGCATTGAGCCATGGCGGTTAATGTAGTGTCAAAATGCATTTGTTCTATGGTGTAGATGTAGACTGAGGCCCATTTTGCGCTGCCATGTATGATTATCTGCTTTGAACTGGATTATATGGCAGTGTAGACCAGGGGTCCCCAAACTAAGGCCCGGGGGCCGGATGCGGCCCATCGAAGCCATTTATCCGGCCCCCACGGCACAAGGGCACAAGGGCAGAAGGAGGTTGGGCTAAATGACCCAAGAGGTCCCATCTTCTCTTACAACCATTATTATTATTATTATTATTGACACAACAACGTTTTATGACACAGCAAGCAAGATAGGTATGCTGGATTTCGTTTCACAAAACCACAAGTCAAACACTTCCCAAGTGTCTAGGACTGTGTGATGTATTTTCGGATGATGCGTGCAGATCCCAGTAAGGTGGCCTTTTGCAGTTGGCAGATCGTAATTTTGTCAATGTCTATTGTTTCCAAATGCCGGCTGAGATCTTTTGGCACGGCACCCAATGTGCCCATCACCACCGGGACCACCTGCACTGGTTTCTGCCAGAGTCTTTGAAGTTCAATCTTGAGGTCCTGATAGCGGCTGAGTTTTTCCTGTTGTTTTTCGTCAATGCGACTGTCACCTGGGATGGCGACATCAATTATCCAAACCTTGTTCTTTTCCACAACTGTGATGTCTGGTGTGTTGTGTTCCAGAACTTTGTCAGTCTGGATTCGGAAGTCCCACAGTATCTTTGCGTGCTCATTTTCCACGACCTTTGCTGGTTTGTGATCCCACCAGTTCTTTGCTGCTGGCAGGTGGTACTTTATTATTTATTTATTTATTATTTATTACTTTATTATTATTATTATTATTATTATTATTATTATTATTATTATTAACATTGAGGCTGGGTGGACATCTGTCAGGGGTGCTTTACTTGTGCTTTCGGTGCACAAAGACAAAGGGGGATTGGACTCAATGGCCCAAAGGGTCTCTTCCAACCCTCTTATTTATTATTATTGTTATTGTTATTATTATTATTGCTCGGTAGCCAACTATAGTCCGGCCCTCCAATGGTCCGAAGGATCGTGAACTGGCCCCCTGTTTAAAAAGTTTGGGGACCCCTGGTCTAGACTCTCATATATATATATATGTATGTGTGTGTGTGTATATATATATATATATATATATACACACACACACACACACACACATACATACATACATATACATACATACACGCACACATATGTACGTACATACATACACATATACACATACATACATACATACACATGCACATATACCTATATACAATATAATTTACAATAACATATAATATTAAAATATATTGTATATGCATATGATATTAATAATATTATTTTGTAATACAATATAATACTAATGATACAATATAATAATATTAATTATATATTACATGTAATATTACAGTAGAGTCTCACTTATCCAACATAAACGGGCCGGCAGAAGCTTGGATAAGCGAATATGTTGGATAATAAGGAGGGATTAAGGAAAAGCCTATTAATCATAAAATTAGGTTATAATTTTACAAATTAAGCACCAAAACATCATGTTATACAACAAATTTGACAGAAAAAGTAGTTCAATACACAGTAATGTTATGTCGTAATTACTGTATTTACGAATTTAGCACCAAAATATCACGATGTATTGAAAACATTGACTACACAAATGGCTTGGATAATCCAGAAGCTGGGATAAGCAAAGCTTGGATAAGTGAGACTCTACTGTATATACATACATACATACACACACACTCATGCATATATACACATATACATATATACAATATAATTTACAATAATATATAATATTATAATACAGTAGAGTCTCACTTATCCAACATAAACGGGCCATCAGAACTTATCCAAGTGAATATGTTGGATAATAAGGAGGGATTAAGTTAAAGCCTATTAAACATCAAACTAGGTTGTGATTTTACAAATTAAGCAGCAAAACATGATGGTATACAACAAATTTGACAGAAAAAGTAGTTCAATATGCAGTAATGCTATGTAGTAATTATTGTATTTATGAATTTAGCACCAAAATATCATGAAAACATTGACTACAAAAATGCGTTGGATAATCCAGAACGTTGGATAAGCGAGTGTTGGATAAGTGAGGCTCTACTGCATATTGTATATGCATATAATATTAATAATATTATTTTGTAATACAATACAATACTAATAATACAATATAATAATATTATTAATTATATATTATATATTACATGTAATATTATTAATAATATTACAATATATAGATAATATAATACAATATGGTAATTTATTGCCAGTATTGTGCTATGCTAATAATATAATATTGTATGTAAATTTAATTTGTAAGCCGCTCTGAGTCCCCTTCGGGGTGAGAAGGGCAGGATATACAGTAGAGTCATCCAACACTCGCTTATCCAACGTTCTGGATTACCCAATGCATTTTTGCAGTCAATGTTTTCAATATATCGTGATATTTTGGTGCTATATTCGTAAATACAGTAATTACTACATAGCATTACTGCGTATTGAACTACTTTTTCTGCCAAATTTGTTGTATAACATGATGTTTTGGTGCTTAATTTGTAAAATCATAACCTATTTTGATGTTTAATAGGCTTTTCCTTGATCCCTCCTTATTATCCAACATATTCGCTTATCCAGCGTTCTGCTGGACCGTTTACGTTGGATAAGTGAGACTCTACTGTAATATAATATTGTATGTAAATTTAATTTGTAAGCCGCTCTGAGTCCCCTTCGGGGTGAGAAGGGCGGGATATAAATGTATTTAGTAAATAAATAAATAATTAAAATATAATACAGCTCAAATTGGGATTATTTGATTTGATAGCCTGGATCATATTGGCAGATTATGTGGATCTAGGTCTTATGGGGTGACCCGGACCCCCCAGACAGGTGTATTACTCTCTCCATCCCCTCCAAGCATGTTTTTTGGAACTTTCTTGCAAAGGAAAGACCTCAGAAAGAGAAGAGAGCGGTCTTTTGAGGAACTTAAAGCGGCGATGCTCACCTTGTGGTGGGGCCCACCGCCTTTTCAGCCAACTTTTTATTCCTTGACCCTCGAGAAGGACATTATTTCCTGTGTTATCTCTCTATAAAGAGACCTAGTGCCACTAACTAAGAATGATACAACACATAGTTTGAAAACTAAACAACATACAAACAATAAAGTAGGAATAAACATTGAACTGTTGAAAATAAACAGAAAACCTATTGACATTTCTAGAAATGCTAGACACTTAACCAGGTCTCTGTGTTGAGCCTTTGTCTATGAAGCTGAACCCTTGAAAATTGTGTCTTAGACCTTTAAAAACTTAGAGCCAGATCTCAGAAATGTTGTTGTTGTTTTGTTGTTGTTGTTGTTGTTGTTGTTTTGTTGTTATTCAGGGAGGGCTGGAAAAAGTCACAAAGGAGTTTCAATATTTATCTTTATTTTTTTGTTTCTAACTTACAACCCCATAGCATCATATGCACTGTATATAGGAAATTAACATTACATATAAAATATTTTCCCAAAAAAAGTATTATTCCATTATTATTATATAAACTTTGGAGGCCTTTGCGACCTTTGTTCCCCTCTTCTTTATTTATTTATATTGTATTTTATCTCATTGAGATGCAAAGCGGCTCACGGCATTGAAAACACTGCAGCTTACTGAGTTGCTGTGAGTTTTCTGGGCTGTTATGACCATGCTCCAGAAGCATTCCCTCCTGACATTTCGCCCACATCTATTGCAGATATGCTATTCACACTTGCCTCCAACAGACAAGAGTTCTTTCTTTCTCCCATCCTGGACAATCCACAGATATATGAACCCCACTTGCCTAGTTTCCAATAGACCTCACAACCTCTGAGGATGCCTGCCATAGATGTGGGAGAAACGTCAGGAGAGAATGTGTTGTCAAAGGCTTTCATGGCCGGGATCACAGGGTTGTTGTATGTCTTTCGGGCTGTGTGGCCATGTTCCAGAAGCATTCTCTCCTGACGTTTCACCCACATCTATGGCAGGTATCCTCAGAGGTTGTGAGGTATGGAGAAAACTAAGCAAAGAGGTTAATATATATCTGTGGAAAGTCTAGGGTGAGAGAGGGACCATTCTAACAACTATCATGTCAGACTACACAGAGAAGCCATTGAAATCCACAAGCATGTGGACAACTTCAACAGAAAGGAAGAAACCATGAAAATGAACAAAATCTGGCTACCAGTATTAAAAAACTCAAAAATCAGAACAGTAAAAAAGCAATACTCTGAAAACAGAGGATTTCCAGACATGAATCAACCAAGGGCAGTTAAAGACTCTAAACAAAGGATGCCCCAGAGGCAGGAAGAAGACAGCAGATAAGCTTTTCAATGCTAATTAAAGTGATTAACATTCACACTGACCTCTCTCACCCTAGACTTTCCACAGATATATATTTACCTCTTTGCTTAGTTTTCTCCATACCTCACAACCTCTGAGGATGCCTGCCATAGATGTGGGCGAAATGTCAGGAGAGAATGCTTCTGGAACATGGCCACACAGCCCGAAAGACATACAACAACCCTGTCAGGAGAGAATGCTTCTGGAGCATGGCCAGACAGCCTGGAAAACTCACAACAACCCTGTGATTCCGGCCATGAAAACCTTTGACAACACAGTGCAGCTTACGATCCACAGAATGTAAATATGAAAACAGAATTAAGCAAACCAGACAATTAAAGTCCCTTAAAACAATTAAAAACTGATAATACACTTTTGCAGACTGCCTCTGGGCACGTGCAAAGTGCTTTTTAGTGGGACCCCCATCCACTTACTTTCCTGGGATTTGAAAGCAGGGCAGGATAACAATCAAATTTTATAACAGGGACAATAATGGGGAAAAAAAGAGAAGCTGCTTTAGTGTTAGTGAGCCAGATAGGAATGCATGATAATAAATGTTTATTTCTTCCCCGCCTCTCCTTAGGGCTCGAGGTGGGGCTTAACATAGTTCAAACACAGCATCCTCGAAACATGCAGGAAAAGGCATATATTAAAACATATTTCTGTAAAATACTCATATTGAAATACACAGAACAATTTAAAATTCGTAATTAAAATGGACTGGGCTGGCCTGCCAAAACAGATGGGTTATTATTACAAATTGGGTTGAGCTAGATGCCCTCAAGAGTTCTGAACTGGGAAGGTTCTTTTTGCTATATGTTTTTCAGTGTAATGTGAAACTCTTAATAACTAAACCCAGTGGCTTTTTGAATGTCCTAAATTTGGGCACAGGCTTTCCAAGTCTCTCTGGCCAAAGAGGGTCAGGCTAGATGCCCTCAAGGGTTCCCAACTGGGAAGGTTCTTTTTACTTTTACTATATGTTTTTCAGTGTAATGTGAAACTCTTAAAAACAAAACCCAGGGGCTTTTGGAAGTGTTGGAACACAGTCCTAATGTCCTAGCCTTGGGCACAGGCTTTCCAAGTCTCTCTGGCCAAAGAGGGTCGGGCTAGATGCCCTCAAGGGTTCCCAGCTGGGCCCCACTCCTTGCAAAGAGGATGATTTAGGGCTTTTAGGGTGGGACTAAACCCACCCCACTCCCCAAATGAGGCTCTGCAGCTAAGGCAAGTCTCAGGTTGAACTGCAGTAACCTGGGAAGCCAGCCGGCCTGCCTTAAAAGGGCAATGCCCTCTCGTTCCTTTCACCCTTTCAGTAGGAGTCTAGTGTCTAAAGCAGCCATGGATTCAAATTGCAAGATAGATTCCACCTAAACATTAGGAAAAAAAACTTCCTGGGCGTAAGAATTGTTTGGAATATGAATGCCATGGACTCTCCTTCTCTGGATGGGTTCCAAACAGAGACTGGATGGCCATCTGTCAGGAAGGCTTGAATTGGGTTTTCTAGGGGGTTGGACGGGTTCCAAAGAGAGGCTGGATGGCCATCTGTCGGGAGGGCTTGGATTGGGTTTTCTAGGGGGGTTGGATGGGTTCCAAAGCGAGGCTGGATGGCCATCTGTCGGGAGGGCTTGGATTGGGTTTTCTAAGGGGGTTGGATGGGTTCCAAACAGGCTGGATGGCCATCTGTCGGGAGGGCTTGGATTGGGTTTTCTAGGGGGGTTGGATGGGTTCCAAACAGGCTGGATGGCCATCTGTCGGGAGGGCTTGGATTGGGTTTTCTAGGGGGGTTGGATGGGTTCCAAACAGGCTGGATGGCCATCTGTCGGGAAGGCTTGGATTGGGTTTTCTAGGTGGTTGGACGGGTTCCAAAGAGAGGCTGGATGGCCATCTGTTGGGAGGGCTTGGATTGGGTTTTCTAGGGGGGTTGGATGGGTTCCAAAGAGAGGCTGGATGGCCATCTGTCGGGAGGGCTTGGATTGGGTTTTCTAGGGGGGTTGGATGGGTTGCAAACAGGCTGGATGGCCATCTGTCGGGAAGGCTTGGATTGGGTTTTCTAGGGGGGTTGGATGGGTTCCAAACAGGCTGGATGGCCATCTGTCGGGAGGGCTTGGATTGGGTTTTCTAGGGGGGTTGGACGGGTTCCAAAGAGAGGCTGGATGGCCATCTGTCAGGAAGACTTGAATTGGGTTTTCTAGGGGGTTGGATGGGTTCCAAACAGGCTGGATGGCCATCTGTCAGGAAGACTTGAATTGGGTTTTCTAGGGGGTTGGATGGGTTCCAAACAGGCTGGATGGCCATCTGTCGGGAAGGCTTGGATTGGGTTTTCTAGGGGGTTGGACGGGTTCCAAAGAGAGGCTGGATGGCCATCTGTCAGGAAGACTTGAATTGGGTTTTCTAAGGGGGTTGGATGGGTTCCAAACAGGCTGGATGGCCATCTGTCGGGAGGGCTTGGATTGGGTTTTCTAGGGGGTTGAACGGGTTCCAAAGAGAGGCTGGATGGCCATCTGTTGGGAGGGCTTGGATTGGGTTTTCTAGGGGGGTTGGATTGGTTCCAAACAGAGGCTGGGTAGCCATCTGTCGGGAGGGCTTGGATTGGGTTTTCTTTCAGGGCATTAGTGGGTTGGACTAGATGGCCCTTGGGGTCCCTTTCCAGCCCTAGGTGTCCAGGGCTCTATTGCAATTTGGAAAGCCCGGTGCTGCAAAGGAAGGCTTGTGTGGGGTGGAGCTGGAAGGAGACCCAAAGAGCCTTGACAAACCCTTCAATTTCGAGTTTCCTATTTCGGCCGCCCAAAGGTCAGGCGGGCAATTACTTTAAGGGACAGCTAAATATTATCTCGAAGGCTTTGCTCTGCAACAGAGGCTGGCTCTGCTTCTTCCCTTCACCCGATCCCTTTCTGTTTGCTTTGCCCACATCTCAGAGGAGGAAAAATCAAAGGGGGGGGGGGCACCGAACTTTCCAGATTGGTTGCTGGGATGGCTCCTTTGAGGACGGAGTGGCCACTCTTTGTTTAGTGTGGCATCTTGCGCAGTGCATCATAGAATTTTGTTCTTCTGTTGTTTGGGCCACTGCCCCATGTAAGCCGCCCCGAGTCCCCGTGGGGAGATGGTGGCGGGATATAAATAAAGTTTTATTTATTTATTATTATAATCATAGAGTTGGAAGAGACCACATGGACCATCTAGTCCCGGCATGGGCAAACTTCAGCCCTCGAGGTGTTTTGGACTTCAACTCCCACAATTCCTGGCCTCTTCCTTTCTCCCCTCAGCCACTTAAGCAGGGAGTCGGCCACAAGTCTTTGCTTTGGGACCTGAAATCTCACGTGGAAGCTTTGAAACAGAGGATGGATGGCCATCTGCCAGGAGGGCTTTGATTGTGCTTTTCCTGCATGGCAGAATGGGGTTGGACTAGATGGCCCCTGGGGTCTCTCCCAATTATATGATTCTAAGCCCCGGTGGCGAAGTGCATTAAAAGTGCTGAACTTGCAGACCGAAAGGTCCCAGGTTCAAACCCCGGGAGCGGCATGAGTGGCCAATGTCAGCTCCAGCTCCTGCCAACCTAGCAGTTCGAAAACATGCCAATGTGAGTAGATCAATAGGTACTGCTCCGGCAGGAAGGTAACAGCGCTCCATGCAGTCATGCCTATGGCCACATGACCTTGGAGGTGTCTACGGACAACGCCAGCTCTTGGGCTTAGAAATGGAGATGAGCACCAACCCCCAGTCAGACATGACTGGACTTCATGTCAGGGAAAACCTTGACCTTGACCTTAAGACTGGGGCAAGTTGTCCTTGTTGGGGAATCAAAACTGTTAGGCTCAAAGATAATGTGGCTAGCAGCAAAGAACAAAGGCAAAAACCTTTAGGAATGTGAGGCAAAGGAATCCTCATCTTAGCCCTGTCTCTGGTCTGGCTACTCATTGAGGACTAGAAACTTGATGACACAAAAATTTATGCAATTCAAGAATGAAACCCAACAGTCCTGAGCTGGTAATGTGCACTGCATATTATTTCGCTCCTTGCAGCCTCTGCTCCCATGGCTGGATCAATCAATGCTATCCCAGGATCAGATCCCAGATTATCTGTTTTAAACTGGATTATTTGAGTCTCCATTCCCAGATAATCTGGGATATCGGGTAGTGTAGAAGAGGCCTTTGTTTGATCCTTGGAATGCTGTCATTTTCAATCCAGGCTCGGTGCAAGGTTAGGGTTAGGGTTTGCATGCGTCATGCGCAGCCGAGGCTGCAAAAGCAGGTTTCCTGCCCACCCCCAGGACCCTCCTCTTGTTTTCTTTCTCTTCTGCGGATCTGCCAATGCAGAGGCCTGCTCTTGCCTGCGGGTGCCACCCCACGAGCCAAAAAAGCCCGGCCCTTGCGATTGGCAAGTCCACTGGACCATCAAGTCGAGCATTGAGCGGCAGCCAAGCCTTGCGGCTCCAAAAGACGGAGGGGATGTGGCACCGAGCGCAGGCTGCGCAGAACATGCTCCTGCAAAGGGGAGTGGGCCCAGGGCTTGGCGGGGCCGGGTTTGCACCCTTAAACCAAACACTTTCTCCATTAATTTAAGATCCTAAAAACTAGAGGAAACCCATCTTGATTCCATCCAAGATCTTCAGCTAACTGTTCTGGGATGGACAACTAATATATGGGAAGGGCTGGAAGATGCCATGAGTCTCTGGCTCCTTCTACATTGCCATATTCAATCCAGGTTATCTGCTTTGAACTGGATTCTATAGCAACTAGCTTTGCCCGGCCACGTGTTGCTGTGGCTTATGCTTTCAGAGTGTTGCTCCTTATTTACTGTCCTGATTTTAGAGATTACAGTAGAGTCTCACTTATCCAACATAAACGGGCCGGCAGAACGTTGGATAAGCGAATATGTTGGATAATAAGGAGAGATTAACAAAAGGCCTATTAAACATCAAAATAGGTTGTGATTTTACAAATTAATAATAATAATAATAATAATAATAATAATAATAATAATAATAATTTTATTCTTATATCCCGCCCCATCTCCCCGGAGGGACTCGGGGCGGCTTACATGGGGCCATGCCCAGACACGACAGCACAAATCAGATAAAACATTAAACCGAGCAGTAAAACTTCAACATGATTAAAAACAGTCATAAAAGTCAATATACACAATAATATTAAAATCCCGATTTGGGTCAAAAGATCCAGGCCAAGGTGCAAAGCAATATCAAGTTATCAGGGAGGGATAATTATACCCTCCCTTATAATTAAGCACCAAAACATCATGTTACACAACAAATTTGACAGAAAAAGTAGTTCATTACACATTAATGCTATGTAGTAATTACTGTATTTACGAATTTAGCACCAAAATACCATGATATATTGAAAACATTGACTACAAAAATGCGTTGGATAATCCAGAATGTTGGATAAGTGAGACTCTACTGTATATTGTTCTGTATTATTATATCACAGTAATTATTACTTATTATATTTATAACCTTATATTATCTGCTTAGAACTGGATTATATGAGGCCCCTTCTTCACAGCTGTATAAAATGCACACTGAAGTGGATTATATAGCAGTGTGGAGTCCAGATAATCCAGTTCAAAGCAGATAATATAAGATTATAAGTGGGTTATATAGCTGTGTGGAAGGGCCTGGAGTTTACACTGCCATATAATCCAGTTAAAATCTGATAATCTGTATTTTATAGGCAGTGTGAAAGAGGCCTAAGTGAGGCCTAACTCTGTTTGTCCCCTGGGCTGAGTGGGTTGCTAGGAGACCAAGTGGGCAGAGATTAGCCTTCTAACTGGCAGCAATTGGATAAAAACAATTATTCCTCTCCCTCTAATTAGGACTTTATTTTTCTTTTCCTTTTGTTGTATGAATGTAGAGGCATGGATGAGGGGTTGTGCTGCCAAGTTTAGTGTTTCCTGGGATGTGTAGTTTTGTTGTTTTGTCCTAGGCCGAAACGCCATTACCCTTTTATATATATATACTAGCTGTGCCCAGCCACGCGTTGCTGTGGCGAAGTCTGGTGGTATATGAAATAAAGTATTGAGGAATTGGTGGTAGTTAAGGTCAAGGGTAAAGGTTTTACCTTACATTAAGTCCATTATAAATGGGTTATATAGCTGTGTGGAAGGGCCTTGAGTCTACACTGCCATATAATCCAGTTAAAATCTGATAATCTGTATTTTATAGGCAGTGTGGAAGAGGCCTAAATGAGGCCTATCTCTGCCTGTCCGCTGGGCTGAGTGGGTTGCTAGAAGATCAAGTGGGCGGAGCTTAGTCTTCTAACTGGCAGCAATTGGATAAAAACAATTATTCCTCTCCCTCTAATTAGGAGTTGATTTTTCTTTTCTTTTTGTTGTATGAACGTAGAGGCATGGATGAGGGGTTGTGCTGCCAAGTTTAGTGTTTCTGGGATGTGTAGTTTTGTTGATTTGTCCTAGGCCTAAATTTCATTACCCTTTTATATATATAGATGTTGACCAGGCATGGGCCAACTTGGGCCCTCCAGGTGTTTTGGACTTCAACTCCCACAATTGTGGGAGTTGAAGTCCAAAACACCTGGAGGGCCCAAGTTGGCCCGTGCCAGGTGTAGACTCATATAATCCAGATAAACTGGATTATATGGCAGTGTTTGTTATGTTGGACAAGTTTGCTCTAACTAGATGCATCACGGGTGGAGTTCAATGTCGTCTCTGGCTGTAGGGTAAACTACAACTCCCACTATGGTGAGTCTACTCAAACCTCTCCAGTGGGTTGAGTCAGTCATGTGTGCCAAGTTTGGTCCTGGTCCATCATCTAGACCAAACTTGGCACGGATACCCGCTATGCCTAAATTTGATGACTGGAAGGGTTTGGGAAGAACTTGTTCTTCCTTTCTGGGAGTTGTAGTTCACCCTCATAAAAGGAAATTGTAATCTTCATCGATGATGGACCTGGACCAAACTTGGCACACAGAACCCCCAAGACTAACTCAACCTACTGGAGAGCTTTGAGAGGATGGACTCACCGGAGTGGGAGTTGTAGTTCACCCTACAGCCAGAGAGCACACTCAATCCCACCGATGATGCATCCAGAGCAAAGGTGCCCAACATAACAAACTTTAAGTACTGATGAGGTTCGCCTGGAATGATGTCAGTTGTATTTAATCCACAACCAAATGCATTTTGGACAAGTACAGCAGAGTCTCACTTATCCAACATAAACAGGCTGGCAGAACGCTGGATAAGTGACAATGTTGGATAATAAGGAGGGATTAAGGAAAAGCCTATTAAATGCCAAATTAAGCACCAAAACATCATGTTTTACAACAAATCGACAGAAAAAGCAGTTCAATATACGGTAACGTTCTGTAGTAATTACTGTATTTACGAATTTAGCACCAAAACATCGCAATGTATTGAAAACACTGACTACAAAACATTGACTTCTAACAAATATTGCATAAATATTGCATAAAATGAATTTACAGTAACATCATTGTCAGAAATTAAATCCATTAAAAGTTCAATCCTTGCTGACTAGAGAAATAGCTGTGGATCCAGGCGGGAAGCAAACTGTTGGATAATCCAGAATGTTGGATAAGTGAGACTCTACTGTAATAAATTGACTTTTTCAAATAACCCAGGCAACACTGGGGACCCAAACTAATAATTTTAAAAATTGAACCTTTCAAAATAAAGCTTTTGCAGTTTAATAAAACTTTTCCATGTTTTCATGATAGAAACAATTAGGAAATGACAATTATAACCCAGGAACAAAAATTGTGCCACATAGTGCGACAACAGGGTTGTTGAGTGTTTGCCGGGCTGTGTGGCCATGCTCCAGAAGCATTCTCTCCTGACGTTTCACCCACATCTATAGCAGGCATCCTCAGAGGGTGTGAGGTATGGAGAAACTCAGCAGGGAAGGTTTATATATATATCTGTGGAAAGTCCAGGGTGAGAGAAGAACTCTTGTCTGTTGGAGACCAGTTTGAATGTTGCGCTTAATCACCTTCATTAGCATTAAATGGCCTACTAAGCTTCACATCCTGGCCTGGGGAAATCCTTTGTTCAGAGTCATTAGCTGCCCCTGATTAAACCTTCCTTGCTTAGTTTCTCCATATACCTCACAACCTCTGAGGATGCCTGCCATAGATGTGGGAGAAACGTCAGGAGAGAATGCTTCTGGAACATGGACATACAGCCTGAGAAACACACAATGACCCTGTGATCCTGGCCACGAAAGCCTTTGACAACGCAGTGCAACAACAATTTGATGTCCAACTCAGCTAAGCGGCAGCAGTGACCTTGTTCCCCTTTTTGCTGGAAATAGTCCGAATATTTGCAGGGAGATTGTATCTGGCAGCGGGGCAGGAGGGGATTTGCCTGGTGCCAGTCTGGTCCCGCCATGCGCTCTTCTCCCAAAGGTCACCCGCAGGTCTCCCGGTCCTCCTCCTCCTCCGTGCAGCGCATACCTGGAGCGCTCGCACATCCTGCCGCCGAGACACCGGGGCAAAGAATGTTCTGCCTTAAGGAAAACCATAAAGCTCGAAATATCCTGTTTTCATTCCACCGCCGACGCCGGCGCTCAATTGCATGCTTTCAGCCTCCTTGCGCGAGAGACTCTCATTTCTTGCTTCTCTCCTGAAATGGTGTGCTGGTGAGCGCATGGATGTGCATCCAGGTGCTTGCCATGCTGCAGTTTTCTAGGAATCTTCAGAGATGGTTTTGCCGGTTGTTGTGTTTTGATTGTGCCTTCCTTTATGACGTTGATGGCCCTTGGGGTCTCTTTCCATTCTCTGATCCTGTGGCTCCTGGAATTCCTTAGTGGTCCTTTTGTTGTGCTATGTAAGAAAGTTTGAAAAATGTTCTGGCTCAAAAGTATTATTTCCTGTTTAATTGCACAGTCCTTGGTTTGAAAGTCATTGTCCTATTCCAGAAACTTTGTTTTTATGGTTGCAATTCGTTGAGACTCTAGGACAGGCATGGTCACACTTGGGCCCTCCAGGTGTTTTGGACTGCAACTCCCACCATTCCTCACAGTCTCAGACCCTTTCCTTTCCCCCTCAGCTGCTTTAAAGCAGAGGCTGCATGGATGGCCATCTGTTGGGAGGGCTTGGATTGTGTCTTCCCACCCGGCAGAATGAGGCCAACTGCATGGCCTTTGGGGGATGTCTTGCAATCCTAACAGACTATACTTCTTGGGAGTCCAGTGGAATCTCATTCTTTGGAGTTTTATAGAGAGAGGATGGATGGCCATCTGTTGGGAGGGCTTGGGTTGTATATTTTACAATTGTAGTCTATCATTCTGTGAGCACTGGGAGGGACAGTGCCGACCAACAATGCAGCCCGGTTGTGCCTTTGTTTGTGAACTTTCCCCTTCTTTCATCTCAGAGCCAAGTGTCTTCTGCTTGGGGGTCTTTCCCCCCCAAATTGGGCCGGTCAAGCGGGAGGGGGAGGGGGAGGCCGGAGGGGGTGGGCTGCCGTTCGGCAAAGGCTCGCTAGAGGGTGCCGCGGGTCAATCTATGCCGGGACCGGGAGGAGGACGGACAGGCCGGGCAAGCCCAGCTCCAGAAGCCACAGCAGAGCAGGCTGGGGGCCGGCGGAGACAGAAGCCCCCCACCCTCTTTCTGTCATGTGGAGAGAGGGAACCAAGCCCATTGCCAAGGGGAAGGTTGAGGGGTCCGAACCACTCCTGAAATCTTTCAGGTCAAAAAAACAAACCTGGTTTACTCATGAATTTGAGCTGGTTAACCAAATTTCTGTGCCAAGTGTATGAGAAGCCAAAATTAGAGTTTTTCCAGAACTGCAGGCACAGATATGGATCATTCTCACTGTCATTACCTACCTTTCTACCAATTTACATTGCAATAGCTACAATAGCTGATGTAGTGGAAGCAACCAAGTTGGCCAGTAGGCAAAGCCGGGCTGTGGCACAGGCTGGTGAGCAGCCTGCTGCAATAAATCACTCTAACCATGAGGTCATGAGTTCGAGGCCAGCCCGTGGCGGGGTGAGCACCCGTCAATTAAAAAAAAATAGCCCCTGCTCGTTGCTGACCTAGCAACCTGAAAGATATATAGAATCATAGAATCATAGAATAGTAGAGTTGGAAGAGACCTCATGGGCCATCCTCTCCAACCCCATTCTGCCAAGAAGCAGGAAATCGCATTCAAAGCACCCCCGACAGATGGCCATCCAGCCTCTGCTTAAAAGCCTCCAAAGAAGGAGCCTCTACCACAACCTGGGGCAGAGAGTTCCACTGCCGAACAGCCCTTCTCACAGTGAGGAAGTTCTTCCTGATGTTCAGGTGGAATCTCCTTTCCTGTAGTTCGAAGCCATTGTTCCGTGTCCTAGTCTGCAGGGCAGCAGAAAACAAGCTCCCTCCCTCCTCCCTCTGACTTCCCTTCACGTATTTGTACATGGCTATCTATGTCATGATAGTTGCATCTATCAAGTAGGAAATAAGGTACCACTTATAAAGTGGGGAGGCAAGTTTAACTAATTTACGACATTGGAATGAGGAAGTGCGGTCAGAGTGGATGATGAAGCAGCTGCTCCCCCCTGTGGCCAGAATCAAACATCCCCTCAGGAGAAGGTTAAATTGCCTCTGTGTCTGTCTCTGTCTCGGTTCTATGTGTATATGGGCATTGAATGTTTGCCCTATATGTATATAATGTGATCCGCCCTGAGTCCCCTTCGGGGTGAGAAAGAAGGGCGGAATATAAATACTGTAAATAAATAAATAAAGCCTAAGGCATGGGGCGGGTGGGTGGATTTGACCTGGATTGTAGGTGGGAACTGAGGAAACTGTGGTGTCTCCCACTGACGAACCACTGCTGAATGAATGCAGTTTAACAACACTTGAGCTGCCATGGCTCAGTGCTATCTCATCCAGTGGTTCCCAACCTTTGGGCTTCCAGGCGTTTTGGACTTCAGTTCCTACAGTTCCTAACATCTGGTAAGCTGGCTGGGATTTCTAGAAGTTGAAGTCCAAAACATCTGGAGGCCAAAGGTTGGGAACACTGATCTAATCCAAGGCATGACAAAGAAATCATGGAACAGGAGCCATTGCTAGACCTTGGACTTTATATGAACAAGACTGTTTCTGAGGACCCGTTGAAAGCTCAGTTAGTGCAAAATCATGGCCACCATTATTTCCTGTGGATAAGAAGAGGCATCTCAGTTTTCAACCCAAATGGTTCAGCAGATTTCCCTGGTTGGCCTCCTCTCATGTCCAAGGTGCCCTCTGAAAGTACAGTGCCGTGTTTGAAGGAGAAGGTGGGATGAAGATGCTCATCAGCAGCTTGGTGCCTTGGTGGCTCAACCATTGGTGTGATGGAAAGATGGGGTAGAAGTCTTCAGTGGACACCAAAAAACAAAGTCCCATCAGAACAACTAGAGGTTGGCTGAATACTTCTTGGTGGAAAATACATGGTGGAAAACATCTTGATGTAACCTGTCATCATGATAAAAGAAATAAGAAGAAAGCAGAAGAAAACAGAAAGAAGCTTCTACCAAGTGTGGAAACGACTGTCCTTTGTGGCCAACAAGAAGTAGCTTAAAGAGGGAGCAAGGATTCAGGACCTGTTCCCTGTGAAGAACCTTTGCACAATGATGGTCATTTCAGGGCCTTGTTGGTGGTCATTTCAATGGTGGTCATGTCAGGGCCTGGTTGAGATCTCCTCCCAGATCAGGAGGCACTGAGAAAAGTGGTCTTGAGAGTCATAGGCCAAAGGAGTGCAATATGTCAAAGTTGACTTGGTGCCCAACGACAACAACAACATTGTAATCTTTTCTAAGAAGGAAGTCTTTCAGAAATGGTCAGGCTTTAAGGGGGAAAGTGTGAACTTCCAGGTATCTTTGGACTACAGATCCCAGCAGTGAGCACTTCTTCATCTGGCTGTTGGAGGACCAACCAGCCCTGGAAATTCACAATGGACTGGCAACCAATGGGCTGGTGCTGTTTTGTGCACTTTGAGGAGCATTGGCATAGATGGTGCAACCCTTCCTTAATTGCATTCAATACAGCTTTGCACTGCACAGGCATGCGGTAGGATCTCAACCATCACCTGTCAGTCATGCAAAGGATCTTTAGGGCCTTCAGCAGCATTGTTCTGGCTTCTCCTAATGAATAATAATAATAGTCATTATTATTGCTGAAGAAAGTCTTGATACCACCACCAGGTTCTTCTTTGGGATGTTTGTGTTGTCAAGTTGATTCTGCTCATTGTAATTCATCTTAGTTGAAGACTGAAGTCCGTTGGTTGTCTATGTCGCTATGATGTTTCATGCGTGGGTTTCCTCTTCCAGGTCTTCTCCCGGATCTTCAGCCACGAAGCCCTGGAGAGCTACCTTCCCAAGATCCAGATGGTCATCCAGGACACGCTCCGCGCTTGGAGCAGCAACCCGGACCCCATCAATGTCTACCAGGAGGCCCAGAAGCTCACCTTCCGCATGGCCATCCGGGTCCTGCTGGGCTTCCGCATCCCGGACGAAGAACTGGGCCACCTCTTTGAGGTCTATCAACAGTTTGTGGAGAACGTGTTCTCCTTGCCTGTGGACCTGCCTTTCAGCGGCTACCGGAAGGTAAGAGGCGGCTCCGTTGTGCATTGCCAGAGAACCTGACTTGCTTCCAGGAGACACGGCCTTGGTTTCAAAGAGTTCTTGCAGCAGGTGCTTGATTTGGGGGACAAACCTGGTTCGGAGGCAGTGATGTCATGGAGCAAATGCATTAAGCATCTCAGTTGCTTTGGCCCCTTCCACACAGCTGAATAAAATCCCACATTATCTGCTTTGAGCTGGAATATATAGCAGTGTGGACTCAGATAACCCAGTTCAAAGCAGATATTGTGGATGACCTGCCTTGATGTTCTAGATTATATGTCTGTGTGGAAGGGCCCGTTGAGGATGACTTTTAAAAAAATTAATAAAACAGGAGAACATACACTCACACTTTTCAAAGCCATTCTTCTGTTCACCTCTTGTTTGCCTTGAAATTGCAAACCCTGGGACATGGGAAGCCTAGTCAGATCCAAAGAGCCCCTTCCAGATGGAGATGGCAATGCTAGAGGAACCAAGGTTCTTGTTGGGCCTACCCAATACAATACAATACAATACAATACAATACAATACAGGCCCATGGGTCCACAACTGCCTGGAAGGTGGCTGGATGGCTCTCATTTAGAGCTACAGACACTTTCTTTTGCTCTTTCTATATCAGAAAGGAACAGCTGATAGTGAAGGAGAGCTGTGTTTTTGACTTTGCCGTTTGGGCATTGCTGCTTTGTAGAAAGCTATTCCATCTTTTTGAAATAATATATATATATTCCTTTGTCTCTTTTTTGCAGGGCATCCGCGCTCGAGAGGCGTTGCAGAAGGGCCTGGAGAAAGCCATCCGTGAAAAACTGCAAAATACACAGGGCAAGGACTACTCAGATGCCCTGGATATGCTTATCGAGAGCGGCAAAGAACACGGCAAGGAATTAACAATGCAGGAACTGAAGGTACGAGGAAACTGGCTCAGCGGAGGAGACCTGAAGTTGTGTTCAGTACCACTAGGGGCACTAGACTAATTCTTGCATGTTGAATGAAAGCAGTTTAACACTACTTGAGCTGCCATGGCTCAGTGCTATGGAATCCTGTACGTTGTAGCTTTGCAAGACCTTTAGAGCGCTGGTACCTCACTAACTACAATTCCCATGAACCCCATGAATAAGTTATTATTTTGATTGAACTGAACCAGAGTAGATCCATTGAATCCACTGTTGAGTCAAGCCATAGGTTAAATAATTGATTGGGTCTGACCATGGCATTTCAGCCATTGAATCCAACATGATTTGGCAAATTAGAATTGTAGAGTTGGAGAAGACCACAAGGGCCATCCAGTCCAACTCTGTATGTCGAAGACAAAAACCCAGAAGATCTGAATGGTCCAAAATGCGGCGGCCAGGCTGCTAGCGGGATCATCTATAAGATCCCATATTACACCGATTCTGAAACAACTGCATTGGCTACCAATAGAACATCAGATCTCTTACAAGATACTGATCCTGACATTTAAAGCTCGAAATGGCCAAGGACCATTATATCTTAGGGACCGCCTCATTCCTTTTTCCCATCAGTGGTCACCTCAATCCTCCCAGGAAAATCTCCTCTACGTACCAGGCCCTAGGGAGGTACACCTGGAAGCTACAAGGCGTAGAGCCTTTTCGGCCGATGCTCCAATTCTGTGGAACTCATTGCCTCCATATGTTAGAGCAATGTCGGAGTTGGGACCTTTTGTAAAAGCGCTCAAGACTTGGCTGTTTGGTTGTGCATTTAAGTAAATCAGATCTAAGTTGCCAAATAGTCACTGTTGAATGTTTTTATGTTGAATGTTTTTATATTGTGGAGTGATATTTTAAATTGTAAGTCGCTCGGAGGACTCTGGTGGAGAGCGACTAATTAAGAAATAAAGTGAAGTGAAGTATTGAATGCAAGGATTATTTGGAGGGAAGCTGAAGGAACTATGATCAAAGTAAAGGAAGTTCTTGAAATCTATGCTTTGGAAGGAAAGGCAAGATGGTTTCCAGTTTCCAAGCCATGCCCCTGGATAGAGGTCTCCATGGGTCCCTCACTGTTGTAACTTACCGGCCTACTTGCCTTTTAGGACGGTACCCTTGAGCTGATCTTTGCCGCCTACGCGACCACCGCCAGCGCCAGCACATCCCTGATCATGCAGCTCCTGAAGCACCCGGCCGTCCTGGAGAAGCTCCGGGAAGAGCTGCGGAGCAAGGGCATCCTCCACAACGGCTGCCTCTGCGAGGGCTCCCTCCAGCTGGACACCATCAACGGCCTCCATTACCTGGACTGCGTCATCAAGGAGGTCCTGCGCCTCTTCACCCCCATCTCCGGAGGGTACCGGACTGTCCTGCAGACCTTTGAGCTGGACGTGAGTACAAAGACCCATCTTCCACCTCCTCATGCATTGCTCACTTGAGAAAGGGGGCCTAGAATGCGCTCTGATTTGATTCCAGCACATGGAGGGAAACTCAATGTCAGATCTCAATGCCAAAGCACATGCACTTCATATGTGTTGACATTCATGTATTTCTGGGACCTATTGTGGAACAAGGATGGAAATCATGTGGTCCCCCAGATGGGGATGGACTGCAACTTCCATCATTCCTACCCAGCACAGATAGTGGTGAGGAAAACTGGAAGTTCTAGGCCAACAACATCTGGAGAGTTGCACACTCCTAAAGTCCATGCAGTCCAGTGCCATCAGAGCAGGAATCCACAACTGAAGCACAGCTGAAGGATGCCTATCCAAGCTTTGTTTAAAGACCCCCCAAAGAAGGAGAACCCACTGTCCTCAAAGGCAGTCCATTCCACTGTAGAACAATTCCTATCATGAAGAAGTTCTTCCTAAGTTTTAGATGGAATCTCTTCCTAGCGTTTGAATCCATTGTGTCCTAGAGCGTCACCTGTAGAACCTGACCTGCTCCAGTGGCATGCCCTCCAAAACCCCAAGCTGATGCCAAAGTAGGGTTTGGTGGAGCTCCTTGTTACCACTAAACCATAATGTTTGTTGTTGTTAACTTGCATGAAGTTTTCGACTTATGGTGACCCTATGAACCAGAGACCTGCAAGTCACCCTATCCTCCACAACCCAGCTCAGGTCTTGGTTCCTTGGTTCATCCCTTTATCTAGAATGGAGACTTCATTCTCTTTTCCTGCTGCCTTCCACCTTTCCAAGTATTATGGTATTTGGGTCACATCTTCTCATGATATGTCCAAAGTATGACAGTCTCAGTTTAGTCCTCTTGACTTCTTCGGAGAGTTGAAGTTTAGTTTGCTCTTTGTAGTTATGCGCCTTCAGGTTATTTGTGACCTATGGAGACCAAACAGCGAACCTATCGCAAGTCTTTCTGGGGCTGAGAGTGTGCGACTCACCCAACGTCTCCAAATAGGTTTCCATGGCTGAAGGAGAACCAGTGATTAATTGCAACATTCACACTGGCTTCCAACAGACAAGAGTTCTTTCTCCCATCCTGGACCTTCCACAGATATATAAACCCCACTTGCCTAGTTTCCAACAGATCTCACAACCTCTGAGGTTGCTTGCCATAGATGTGGGCGAAACGTCAGGAGAGAATGCTTCTGGCCACACAGCCCAGAAAACTCACAGCAACCCAGGGAACCAGACTCCTTCATTTGTCTTGCAGAACTCCCCTCCAGCCTCAGATTTCCTTTTCTTCTTATCCATTTTCTTCACTCTTGCAACCACATGTTGAAACTGGAAATGCAACATCATTGGACAGCCCTGACTTTGGCCTGTTAAGATCCCAACCATAAGAGTGCCAAGTTCTCCATTTGTTACATCGCATCACCGGCCCAGAAGAATCCCTAGAAGAAGTTGTGTTGGGAAGAGCCGTTCTCCGTGTCAACATTTCGGGGCATGGGTCTTGTTGACAACCCATAACAAATGGTTGCAGGCAGGAAATCTGAAGAAGGGTGAGAGGCGGGAAGGTTAGGCCCAGATGCCTGGATGACACGATGGAAGGTTCGGCTCATGGAATCGGATCGGGTGACGCAGCTTTGCTCAGCCTCGTGCCGTGGGTTCATATCCATTCTAATGGGATCAACGGGCGAGATGCTCCGCCGCAAAGGCCAATCTCTTTCTGGGAACACCCCCTCTTTGCACCCCAAGCGTGGTTCACCGCTTTGCCACGCATGAAAGCCATGCCGTTGCCGCCCAGCCTCTTGATCCTCGTTCAGGAAAGATGAACGACTGAGTGAGAGAACGCAATGCTCGGTCACCCTCATGGTGCAAAGTCTCCATCCCGTTGCCTTTTCGTTCTGCAGCCTTGTGTCCCCTCATGCGCCAGAGCCGTGACTCACATTCCAGACGCAAAGGCCAACCTCTCTCTGGCTCTTTGTGTCCCCTCTTTGCACCTCCAGCATGGCTCGGTACATTGCCGCTCTTGAACATCATGCCGTTGCCGCCCATCCTCTTGATCCTCGTTCAGGAAAGATGAACGAATGACTGAGTAATAGAATGCAACTAAAGGCTTACTCATTCAGTCATCTTTATGGCATAAGCTCTCCATCCCCGTTGCCCTTTGGTTTCGCAGCATTTTGGCCCCTCATGTGCCGAAGCTGTGACTCACACGCCCATTGCAAAGGCTCTTCATTTCTGTGCCTAGACATGTCCCCTCTTTGTACCCCAAGTGTGGTTCGCCACATTGCCACGTGCAAACATCATGCCTTGGAGATGCTGTTGCCGCCTTTCCTCTTGATCCTCATTCAGGAAAGATGAACGACTTGCGTGAAAGGACGCAACCGAGGGCTTTACTCACTCGGTCATCTTCTTGGCGAAAGGTCTACGTCCTTATGACTGTTCGTTGGCCCCGATATGTCATTTGCCGCAGCCGTGACTCACATGCCTGCGCAACCTGCTCCTCCGATGTTTACGCGCAAGGCTGAATCACAGAACAGAGCCGGTCCTGATCCAATGTGGCCTTGCCACACATTGGGAAACCCACAAAACCCCAGCCTTTGGGATCTGCGGCAGCCTTCTTGCCGTGTTGCCGGGCACGTTTGAAACTGGCACCCACTCTTTTCGGTAAAATGACACCCAAGCGGCAGCTGATCCGTCTGCCCTGCCGGGAAGCTTTGGCCTTTGGAAGCATCGAGGAGCCAGTTCTTAACCCGACACTTTATTTTTCTTCATGTCTACGGCATTTGGAGTTTCGCTTTCGGCCGGAGCCAAGGCTGGGACGCTGGCAAAAAGGGGCTCCGTATCTGGCCGAGGTCCTGGCAAGGCCTGCGTGGCATGCACAGACTGCAGCCTGTGTGTACACGTGTGTGTGTGTGTGTGTGTGTGTGTCGCACCCCTCCCTTTCTATAAATCCCCATCCCGACTTTGCCGTCTTGATCTCTCATTTCATAATTAGGACCACATTGCAGACGTTGAGCTGCCACCCTTCCCTTTGGGCGTGGGGAGAGGAGCCTGTCACCGTCGACTCAAAGAGTTGGAAGAGACCCCAAGGGCCATCCAGCCCAGCCTCATTCTGCCAGGCAGGAGGACACAGGGAAAGCTCTCCTGACAGATAGCCAGACAGCCTGTGCTTCACTGTCCTCCCAGGAAGCATATTCCTCCATTGAACTGACAGGAAGATCCTCCTAATGTTGAGATGAAATCTCTTTTCCTGCAGTTTGGATCCAGTGCTCTCTTGAGGAGAAGAGAAATACTCCTGCCCCTTTCTCCTCCTTGGGGCCTCTTTTCCCATATTTTAACACGTCTTTCGATTCCCCTTCTCTCGGCCTTCTTTTCTCCAAGCTGAACCCACCTTGCTCCCGAAGCCGCTCCAGACTGTTTGGTTCATTCCTCCAAACATTTGACCGTATGGGCCGTTCCTCTCTGGACACCTCCTGCCTTGTCCACATCTATATGTTGAGTTGCTTTGCCCAGAATTGCACCTGGGTTTATTCCAGGCCTCACCAAAGCGGAATAGAGTGGGTCTGTGATGCCTTTCAATCTGACTCTCGATCTGGACATGTCTGCCAATCATCCAGCAGAATTATGGGAAATGTAGTTCAGCCCCTGGTGGCACAGTGTGTTAAAGCACTGAGCTGCTGAACTTGTGGACCAAAAGGTCCCAGGTTCAAATCCCGGGAGCGGAGTGAGCACCCGCTGTTAGCCCCAGTCCTGCCAACCTAGCAGTTCGAAAACATGCAAATGTGAGTAGATCAATAGGTACCATTCCAGCGGGAAGGTAACGGTGCTCCATGCAGTCATGCCAGTGGCCACATGACCTTGGAGGTGTCTACGGACAACGCCGGCTCTTGGGCTTAGAAATGGAGATGAGTACCAACCCCCAGAGTCGGACACGACTGGACTTAACGTCAGGGGAAAACCTTGACCTTTACCTTTAGTTTTGCCTTTGGAATTTTCAGCTAGAGAGGTCCTCGGCTTCCCTAAACTACATTTCCCAGAATTCTGCTCAGGATCAGGAAGCCCCAATCAGGGGAGGGGAGAGATGTGTCCCTCCGTTGAAACAGCCAGAGTTCCAATGAATGGTTGAATCTGCAAAGAGAAGGACTGACGGATACTTCTAGTAAGTCAATCTCTGTGCTGGGCTGGGAAGAAATCCCTCAGTGGAAGTTCTATTAGTTCATATGAGAAAGAGACATTCAAGGAGATAGCTGTTTTGCTTTCTGCCTGGGGGAATAATTTGTTGGGAGGTGTTAGCTGGCCCTGATTGTTTCCAGTCCGGAATTCCCATTTTCTGAATGTTTTCTTTTATTCACTGTCTTGATTTTAGAGTTTTTCAATGCTAGTAGCCAGATTTTGTTCATCTTCATGCTTTCGTCCTTTCTGTTGAAATTGTCCACCTGCTTCAGGTGGATTTTAATGGCTCTTTGCTATGTCTTCTGACATGGTGGTTGTGAGAGTGGTCCAGCATTTCCATGTTCTCAGATAATCTGCTGTGTCCAGGTTGGTTCATCATGTGTTCTGCTCTGGCTGACTTCTCTAGTTGACTTAGTCTCCAGTGCCTTTCATGTTCCTTGATTTGTGTCTGGGCATTGCTGCATGTGGTGGTCTCTATGTAAACTTGTCCACAGTTGCATGGTGTATGGTAGACTCCTGCAGAGAGGAGAGGATTCCTCTTGTCACAGAGCGTTTGTTGGATTTTCCTAGTGGGTTTGAGATAGTTTTTAGGTTGCATTTCTTCCTCAGCTTCCCTCTGTGGTCAGTGATTCCCTTGATGTATGATAAGAACACTTTTTCTTTGGGTGGATCTTTGTCTTTCCTTTCATGGCTTGTTCTTGGCTTTACAGCTCTTCTGATGTCCATGGTGGAGTCTCCATTGGCCTGGAGAGCCCAGTTTAGGGGGTTCAGTTCACCTTGGAGGAGGTGGGCGTCATATTTGGTGGATTTTCCTAGTGGTCTGTAGATAGTTTGAGGGTTCTGTTACTTCATCAGCTTCCCTATTACTAGGACGCAATGGCTTCAAACTACAAGAAAGGAGATTCCACCTGAATATGAGGAAGAATTTCTAACTATGAGAGAGAGAGAGAGAGAGATAGCTGTTCAGCAGTGGAACTCTCTGCCCTAGACTGTGGTTGAGGCTCCTTCTTTGGAGGCTTTGAAGCAGAGGCTGGATGGCCATCTGTGAGGGGTGCTTTGAGTGTGATTTTCCTGCTTCTTGGCAGAATGAGGTTGGACTGAATGGCTCACGAGGTTTCTTCTGTCAGGGGAATCCGTCGCCCTGACCGATGGATGAGTCAGGTCTCACCTTCTCATCAGTCAGACCATTTAGGCATCAGTGAAAGTAGCTCAGTCATAAATTATCTGCTGATCCCAGTGGTTCTATATGTTTTATTTACAAGCTATTTACAACACTAAATACCATCACTCTCTAGACACATGTTCCCTCAGCAAGGGCAAAGCATATGACGAATGTTCCATCCACTAGTTGAAACTGAAGTCTTGACCCATTGGCCCTGCAGGCAATCAATCAGGGCTGGCAAGTAATTAACTCCTGGGCTGCTGGAAAGCTTGCCGGAAGACATAGACAGTAGACACAATCCAAGAGCAACAGTTGATTGAACATTTCACAGTATAACAACAAAAGCACTAACATCTTCCAACTCTAGGATTCTGGGATTCTCTTGAACTGCTTTGCCCAGGATTGGCCACAGTGTGATTCCAGGTAAAGAGGTCTAACCAGAGCACAATACAAAGGCACTATGACTCTCGTTATAGTAACAAAATGTTCGCTATTGATACTTTGAAAACACTTTGGATACTTTGGAAACACTTTACTATCAATACTTTGGAAGCGCCCTCCTGGAATGGTGATTATTGACCCGTTCTCTTGTCCTCCTCTCTCCCCGCAGGGCTTCCAGATCCCCAAGGGCTGGAGCGTGATGTACAGCATCCGCGACACGCACGACACGGCCCCGGTCTTCAAGGACGTGGACGCCTTCGACCCGGACCGCTTTGGCAAGGAGCGCTGCGAGGACCGGGACGGGCGCTTCCACTACCTCCCCTTTGGCGGGGGGGTCAGGACCTGCCTGGGCAAGCATCTGGCCAAGCTCTTCCTCAAGGCGCTGGCCGTGGAGCTGGCCAGCATGAGCCGCTTCGAGCTGGCCACCCGGACCTTCCCGCGCATCACGCTGGTGCCGGTGGTGCACCCGGTCGGCGGGCTCAAGGTCAAGTTCTTCGGCCTCGACTCGAACCAGAACGAGATCTTGACCGAGGCGGAAGCCATGCTGGGCGCCACGGTGTGAGCCGCCTCCTCCGCTGGCCCCGGACTGAAACGGCCGCCGGACCCTGCCTCCCCCGAGACACCTTTCCCCGCCGGACGTCTTTGTGCAAAGCCTCCCTGGACGGAGAGGCCAAAACTGAGGTGGCATTTGAGTGCCGGGAGGGAAAGGACCCCGGGCCGTCTCCGCTGTTCCTTTCCTGGACGCAAAACAGTCGATACGCAACTATGAAATGGAAGGATTTCTGCTGCAAGGAGGACCTTGCACAACGTCCCTGCGAGGCCTGGCTTCTCTCTCTTAATTTTATATCTCTGTCCTCTGCCCAACCACGACTTCGAAAGCAACAGTGTTATTAGAGCCAGCGAGCTGCCAGAGTGTTAGGGAAATAATAGTGATAGAAAAATAATTATGGTTTCCAAACAAACAGCACTTCTGACAAGGTTGTTCCCAGAAATCTATCAAAGTCTATTAAGTGGGGTAAGCAAGCGAATTGACATAATCATTGCATCCTAGAGTTGGAAGGGACCCCCAAGGGCCACCTAGTCTCACCCCATTCTGCCATACAGGGAGGCACTGTGTAAGCACTCCAAAGTTGCTCTGTATTTAAACTTTTTCTCTCAGCTTCTCTTCTCCAAGCTAAGCCTCCTTCGTCACTTCACTTCACTTCACTTTATTTCTTAATTAGTCGCTCTCCACCCGAGTGCTCCGAGCGACTTACAATTTAAAATATCATTCCACAATATAAAAATATTCAACCTAAAAACATTCAACAGCGACTAATGGCAAATTAGATCTGATTTACTTAAATGCACAACCAAACAGCCAAGTCTTCTCACCTCCTTATGCTGCTCCTCAGAGAGATCTGTAGTTTCCAGACCTTTGACCATGTTGGTCAACCTTCCTTTGTATTCCACCTTCTTTAGAATAAAACCAAGAGGTTCCCAAGGTGGCTTTGTATTGCCGTCATTCTAAAGTGGACAGCGGTGTTTCAATGCAATAGCATCCTGGGAGTTGTAGTTTTGGGGAGGCGTGGAGAAAGAATCCGGTCACCGTCACCATCTTTTATTTATTCGTGTCTAGCTGTCGTTCCTAGATTGCAGTGCTTGGCCCGCTCTTCACAGAGCGAAGGGGAGGAATCTCAGGACGAGAGAGCTGCCTTGAGAAACGGATAGACTTTGGTGTCAAATCCGCGAGACGGGGTGAGCTCCCGTCTGCCAGCTCTAGCTTGCGGGGATAGACTTTGGCTGCGTCTCTGCTGCAGAATGAATGCAAGCGCCACCTCCCTTTAAATGCCATGGCTCAATGCTGTGGAATCCTGGGAGTTGTAGTTTGGCGAGGCCCCACCTTTTCTGGCAGAGAAGGTCAAAGGCCTTGTAGAACTACGACTCCCAGGGCTCTTTGTAGCATTGAGCCAGGGCAGTTAAAGCGGTTTCAAACTGCATTCATTCTACAGCGTAGACGCCCCTCCAGACCGGTAATGCAGGGAGAAGCGTAAGGGACGTACATCTACCCTTTTTTTTTACATAACATATATAAATATTAAAGCCTATGTATCTATCTATATATATCTGTATCCATGTGTATATTGTATCTAGGCAAGGAGCGCTCATGTTTGATTTACCGTGCCCAACTAATATAACTTGACTATATGTGTTTGTGTATATATATGTATGTATGTATATGTATGTATGTGTGTAAACTATATATGTATATGTTTGCCTGTGCGTGTCTACACTGCTGAACTGATGCAGTTTTGAGCCCACTTTAACTGCCATGTTATTCTGGAGCAATGCGTTAAACCCTTGTGCCGGCTGAACTGCTGACCTGAAGGTTGGGTTGCGGACCTGAAGGTTGCCGGTTCGAATCCGTGAGACAGGGTGAGCTCCTATCTGTCAGCTCTAGCTTGTGGGGACATGAGAGAAGCCTCCCATGTCAGGGGGAAAACATCTGAGGTTCCCCTGAGCAACGTCTCTGTAGACAGCCAATTCTCTTGCACCAGAAGCAACTTGCAGGATGTTCTCAAGCTGCTTCTGGCATGTACTCTTTGCAAAACTACAATTTCCAGGGCTCCCTTACATTGGCACCGAACTGCATTCATTCTGCAATGTAGATGTACAATGTGTGTGTACACACCCATGCATACATATACATATATGCGTATACATATATATATATATATATTTATATGGATAATGTTACTGCATTGGGTTTGCAGGATAAAGCACTTTCGAGACTCAGATTATGTGTTTGTCTTGTGTTTTCCTTTTTTTATTTTAATTCCCTAGCACAGATTCAATTTGCTCTATTATTTTGTACACAAACGTGGGTGTGTGCGTGTGTGCGTGTGTTTGGTCTGAGTTTATAAACTATTATTATTATTGTTGTTATTGTTATTATTATTGTTATTATTATAATGATAAGTACTATTTTTGTTATAATTCCAAATAGATATTTAGTATTAAAAGTGTTGCCGTTATTATTATTTTTTAAATAAAAAAAATTATTTGTTATTTAGTAAAGTATGAACTACATATTTCCAGCCCCGACTCCCTCTTTCCTCGCCTCTTCTCCCTTATCGTCAACCTTGGGGGCGCATCTACACGGTGGAATTAATGCGGTTTGATGTCACTTCCAACTGCTGTGATTCAATGCTATTAGATAGGAGCTCTTGGTGGCGCAGTGGGTTAAACCCTTGTGCTTTCAGGACTTTATCAAAAGGTCTGCGGTTCGAATCCAGGGAGTGGGGTGAGCTCCCATCTGTCAGCTCTAGCTTGTGGGGACATGAGAGAAGCCTCCCAGCAGGATGGTAACACATCTGGGCAACGTCCTCGCAGATGGCCAATTATCTCACACCAGAAGCGACTTGCAGTTTCTCAAGTCACTACTGACACGAAAAAAAAAATGCTATTGGATCCTGGGATTTGTAGTTTGTGATCTAGACCTTGCAGAACTACAACTCCCAGGGTTCCTGTAGCATAAAAGCCATTGAGATTGAAATTGGTTATTTTTGAAATCGTGTCTGAAGTGACTTGAGAAAAAAATAATGCTATCGGATCCTGGGATTTGTAGTTTGCAATCTAGGCCTTGCAAAACTACAACTCCCAGGGTTCCTGTAGCAGAAAAGCCATTGAGATTGAAATTGGTTATTTTTGTAATCGTGTCCCAAGTGACTTGAGAAAAAAATAATGCTATCGGATCCTGGGATTCGTAGTTTGCGATCTAGGCCTTGCAGAACTACAACTCCCAGGCTTCTGTAGCATGAGAATAAAATGCTATCGGATCCTGGGATTCGTAGTTTGCAATCTAGGCCTTGCAGAACTACAACTCCCAGGGTTCTGTAGCATTAAACCCATAGGGATTGAAATTGATTTTTTTAAAATTGTGTCAAAAGTGACTTGAGAAAAAAATGCGATTGGATCCTGAGATTTGTAGTTTGCGATCTAGGCCTTGCAGAACTACAACTCCCGGGGTTCTGTAGCATAAAACCCATAGGGATTGAAACTGGTTTTTTTTAAAAAATGTGTCAGAAATGAATTGAGAATTACATATACCAAAAACAAATGTTTTATCAACATATTTTACAGAATAAGTGTGTACTTGAAATGACTTGAGAACGTACTGCAAGTTGCTTCTGGTGTGAGACAACTGGCCATCTACAGAGACATAAAAACGTTGCCCAGGGGATACCCAGATGTGTTATCATTGTGCTGGGAGGCTTCTCTCATGTCCCTGCAAGCTACAGCTGACAGATGGGAGCTCACCCTCTCTCATGGATTCGAATCAGCAACCTTCACGTCAACAACCAAACCTTCAGGTCAGCTGTTTGGCCGGCACAAGGGTTTAACCCATTGCACCACGAAATAGGTATCAAATTGCATTAATTCTATAGTGTAGACCAGGCATGGGTAAACTTGGGCCCTCCGGGTGTTTTGGACTCCAACTCCCACAATTCCTAACAGCCGGTAGGCTGTTAGGAATTGTGGGAGTTGGAGTCCAAAACACCCGGAGGGCCCAAGTTGGCCCATGCCTGGTATCGACTGTGTCATGGAAAAAGGCAATTGCAGCTGTTGGGTGGTGAAGGTATATTTTCGTGCCATGTGAAGATGTGTTTCGTGTCATGTGAGGTTCGAGATTTATATATATATATATATATATATATATATATATATATATATATAGTGTATTTGCAGAAAAGAGGGTCAGTTCGCCATTTGGAAGGAGCATTGGTCGTGCAGCCACATTATATTTGTGCATTTGTGTGGGTTTCGGTGGGAGCCGTGCCGAAGCAAAGACGAGCCCGGAAGAGCGGCGTCCGGCATCCGTGCTATGAGATAATGTGTCGTGTATTTTGTGGTCTTAAGATTAAAAAATAAAAAAGGGGGGGGGAATAATCCATGTGGCTATTTTATAGACTTCCATAATAAAAAGAATGTCAAATCTCTACACTACGTATTATTATTTTTTTGGTCTTTGCGGAAGATCCGAACCTGGGACGGAGATCAAGACGAATCCAGGCTGGAAAGTTGGGCCAAACTTTGGAAGTAATGCAGTGTGGCCCAATTTGGAAATTCTGTGGTTCAATGCTATGGGATCCTGGGAGGCGCACTTTTATTTGGTCCTTGGTTTTCTCAGCCAAAGAGTGCTGGTGTCTCATCAAACTACAACTCCCAGGATCCCATAGCACGGAGCATTTGTCATAATTTTGTGCACAAAAAACCAAGTGCATCACAAAACTGGTGCATCTAGACCAGGCATGGGCAAACTTCGGCCCTCCGGGTGTTTTGGACTTCAACACCCACAATTCCTAACTGGCTGGGTTGCTATGAGTTTTCCATGTTCCAGAAGCATTCTCTCCTGACGTTTCGCCCACATCTATGGCAGGCACCCTCAGAGGTTGTGAGCTCTGTAGGAAACTAGCTCACAACTGTTGGAAACAAGCGGGGTTTATATATCTGTGGAATAAAGTCCAGGGTGGAGGCAAGGCCACCTTGATTAGCATTGAATGGCCTTGCAGCTTCAAAGCCTGGCTGTTGCTGACTGGAGGCACCCTCTGTGGAATGATGTACAGGGTGGGAGAAAGAACCCTTGTCTGTTGGAGGCAAGTGTGAATGTTGCCATTGGCCACCTTGATTAGCACTGAATGGCCTTGCAGCTTCAAAGTCTGGCTGTTGCTGCCTGGAGGCACCCTCTGGAATGATGTCCAGGGTGAGAGAAAGAACTCTTGTCTGTTGGAGGCAAGTGTGAATGTTGCCATTGGCCACCTTGCTTAGCATTCAATAGCCTTGCAGCTACAAAGCCTGGCTGTTGCTGCTTGGAGGCACCCTCTTGTGGATTGATGTCTAGTATGGGAGAAAGAACCCTTGTCTGTTGGATGCAAGTTTGAATGTTGCCGTTGGCCACCTTGATTAGCACTGAATGGCCTTGCAGCTTCAAAGCCTGGCTGTTGCTGCCTGGAGGCACCCTCTGTGGAATGATGTCCAGGGTGGGAGAAAGAATCTTCGTCTGTTGGAGGCAAGTGTGAATGTTGCCATTGGCCACCTTGGTTAGCATTGAATAGCTTTGCAGCTACAAAGCCTGACTGTTCTGCCTGGAGGCACCCTCAATGGAATGATGTCCAGCCTGGCTGTTGCTGCTTGGAGGCACCCTCTGTGAAATGATGTCCAGGGTGAGAGAAAGAACTCTTGACTGTTGGAGGCAAGGGTGAATATTGCCATTGGTCAGCTTGATTAGCATTGAATAGCCTTGCAGTTTCAAAGCCTGGCTGCTTCCAGCCTGGGGGGATCCTTTGTTGGGAGTTGTTAGCTGACCCTGATTGTTTCCCATCTGGAATTCCCCTGTTATTTACTGTCCTGATTTTAGAGTTTTTTAAAAAAAAATATTCGTAGCCAGATTTTGTTAATTTTCATGGTTTCCTCCTACTGGCTGTTAGGAATTGTGGGAGGTGTGGTCCATAAACACCTGGAGAGCTGCTCATGCCTGATTTAGACACTGGAAGGAATGCCATTTGATTGCTCCTGAACTGCCATGGAATGCTGGGAATTGTAGTTTTACTAGGCCTTTAGCAAGGAGAGTGCTGGTGCCTCATCAGCACTTAAGGCCTGTGATTCCATAGCATTAGGCCAAGGTGCCAAAGTGCATTGATTCCATAATGTAAACACACCCTGAGCCATGGCAGCGAAAGTGGTGCCAAAGTGCATCCATTCCATCATGTAAACCAAGCATGGGCCAACCTTGGCTCTCCCGGTGTTTCGGAATTGTGGGAGTTGAAGTCCAAAACACCAGGAGGGCCGAACTTAGCCCATGCCTAGTGTAAACACACTGAGTCATGGCAGCTAAAGTGGTACCAAAGGTTTTGAGTTTTCCGGGCTGTCTGGCCATGTTCCAGAAGCATTCTTTCCTGGCATTTCGCCCACATCAGAGATTGTGAGGTCTATGTGCACCAGCACTCTTTTCGACGTCCAGAAGACGGCATGGTCCTCACTGGTGGCACAATCCATTCCCAAGGCTGTCAAAGTGCTATAAACCTACATGTTCTCAATAGTGGTATGTTTGTTTTTGGAGCACCGTCTTCGCTGACATCCTCTTTGGCCAAGGAGAATAAAGCCTCCGCTTGTGCCCACACAAAGTGATCTGAGGGTGGGGTTTATGTATATGTGGAATGTCAGTCCTTGAGGCAAGTGTCAATGTTGTAAGTGGCCACCTTGATTAGCATTGAATGGCTTTGCAACTTCAAAGCCTGTCTGCTTCCTGTCTGGGGGAATCCATTGTTGGGAGGTGTTAGCTGGCCCTGATTGTTTCCCGTCTGGAATTCCTCTGTTTTCTGAGTGGTGTTCTTTATTTATTGTCCTGATTTTAGAGGGTTTTTTTTAATACCAGGGCCAGATTCCCTTTCAGTGGCCTTTTAATTGTGGATTATCTGCCTTGATATTCTGGGTTATATGGCTGTGTGGAAGGACCCTCAGTGCTCTTCCACACAGCCAAATAACCCAGAACATCAAAGCAGAATAACCCACAATATCTGCTTTGAACTGGGTTATCTGAGTCCACACTGCCCTATATCCCTGCTCAATGTTTGGTGCTAAATTCGCAAATATAGTAATTCCTATATAACTTTACCATGTATTGAACTGCTTTTTCTGTCAATTTGTTTTGTTGCTTAATTTGTAAAATCATAATGTAATTTGATCTTTAATAGGCTTTTCCTTAATCCTTCCTTATTATCCAACATTTTCGCTTATCCAACGCTTTTATTTTTCAGTGATTGGTGGGGGGGGGGGGGCGCGCCAAAATTCTGTTCGCTTACACTTGAAGATTACCTAGGGCCGGCCCTGGCCAGGGGTCTTTCTCTTTGGGGCCCCTTTGTGTCCCCCCTCGTGGGCCTGCTCCTTTTCGGCCTCCTCCTCCGAAATGCTGCGGTTTGGCCGGGCCGCGTCCCCCCCCCCCCCCCGGCCCTCCCTCGGAGCGGATTCCAGGACTCCTGTGTCGGAAGCCCTTTTGCACAAACTTGTTCTTGTTCGAAGGCAAAGAAAACTCCAGAGGAATTAATGAAGTGCTTTTATGGCTGGCTGGAAAATGTGAGCCTGCTCCGGCATCCCCCCCCGCGCGGTCCCTTTTCCCTCTCGGAGGCCCACGGCTCTCTCAGCCGACAAATACACACATAGCGAGTAATAATATCATGATAACTGGCCAAGGCGGGCCCCCAATGGCACCTTGCTCCCCTCATGTGCCAGGGAAAGGCACCCACTGGGTGGGACTTGGAGACCCTCTCCTCTGGCCCCTCTCCCCCATTTCCCCCTTCCTTCCTCCTTGTGCTTCCTTTTGGCTGCCATTTCCATCTTTTTGGGAACGCGGCGGAGGGAGTGGGAGCAGCCAAAGGGCCTCCAACAGAAGCTGGCGGCTTTTACGGGCGGTCTCTGGGGGGCTTTCCATATGGCTTGGGGTCTCGGAGCATACTTTCCATCCCGGGCCGGAGTCTCACGTTACTCGCGTTTGTTTTAACTTTCGCTGAACTCCTGGAAAGTTTCGTGCCTTTCAAGTGGGCCGCTGCTGACCCCGCTTTGCAAAGACTGGGGAGGGGGGGGGGGCGTTGCACATGCGTGTGCAGCCGTGTCTCTGGGGGGCCCCTCCGAAAATAGAAAGGGGGCCAAAAGGGGTGGTCGGTCGGTGGGTTTGTTTGGCTGGTGTTCTGGACTTCATTTGCAGCTCACAAACAGGCCTTATGACCCCCGGCTCCTGGATGGGATTTGGCTGCCGGCCTTGAGCTCCTTCTCTTCAGGCCCAGACCACAAGCTGTTTACATGATGAAGTCACTCCTCTTCCCAGGTTGCTTTGGGGAGGGTCTCGAGGCACCTACCCATCTCTTTCCCGCTCTCAGAGGACCCTAATGGAGTTGGAAGAGACCCCAAGGGCCATCTGGGCCAATGCCCTGCCATGCAGGAAAATAATAATAATAATAATATTTGGCATTTGGAAACAATAGACATTGACAAAATCACGATCTGCCAACTGCAAAAGGCCACCCTGCTGGGATCTGCACGCATCATCCGAAAATACATCACACAGTCCTAGACACTTGGGAAGAGTTCGACTTGTGATTTTGTGAAACGAAATCCAGCATGTCTATCTTGTTTGCTGTGTCATACAACGTCGTTGTGTCAATAATAATAATAATAATAATAATAACTTTATTTATACCCCGCCACCATCTCCCCATGGGGACTCAGGGCGGCTCACAATGTTACAAAAGTAACAGCGCAAATACATTAACAAAATACACAGTTTAAAACTCAAGAAGATGATAAAACAGTAATAATATCAAACAACCACCAATGCAATTCAGTCAACTTCAAAGAGGTGTGTGTGTGTGTGTGGGGGGGGGGGGGGGGGAATATAGCAGCAATATAAGATAAAATCATTAGATTAAACTACCCCGATTAAAGGAACCTAATAACATTCAGAATAGAATTATAGTGAGGCTGGTCATCCAATAGCTGTCTCTCCAAAGGCCAGCCCAAACATCCAGGTTTTCAACTGTTTCTTAAAGGATGGTAGGGAGAGCGCCAACCTAATCTCCCTAGGGAGATCAAAGCACCCCGATAGATGGCCATCCAGTTTCTGCTCTCAAACCTCCAGAGAAGGAAGGAGACTCCATTGGACTCCCAGGCAGCCTATACTCCACTGCCGAACTGCTCTTATTTATTTATTTACTGTATCAGTAAATAAATAAACTGCAAGTCGCTTCTGGTGTAAGAGAATTGGCCGTCTACAAGGATGTTGCCCAGGGGATGCCCAGATGTTTTACCATCCTGTGGGAGGCTTCTCTCATATCTCCACATGGGGAGCTGGAGCTGACAGATGGGAGCTCACCCTGCTCCCTGGAGAGCTGGAGCTGACAGACGGGAGCTCACCCCGCTCCCTGGGGAGCGGGAGCTGACAGATGGGAGCTCACCCCACTCCCTGGGGAGCAGAAGCTGACAGACGGGAGCTCACCCTGCTCCCTGGGGAGCTGGAGCTGACAGACAGGAGCTCACCCCGCTCCCTGGGAAGCTGGAGCTGACAGACGGGAGCTCACCTCACTCCCTGGGGAGCTGGAGATCACAGACGGGCGCTCACCCCGCTCCCTGGGAAGCTGGAGCTGACAGATGGGAGCTCACCCCACTCCCTGGGGAGCAGAAGCTGACAGACGGGAGCTCACCCTGCTCCCTGGGGAGCTGGAGCTGACAGATGGGAGCTCACCCCACTCCCTGGGGAGCAGAAGCTGACAGACGGGAGCTCACCCTGCTCCCTGGGGAGCGGGAGCTGACAGATGGGAGCTCACCCCACTCCCTGGGGAGCAGAAGCTGACAGACGGGAGCTCACCCTGCTCCCTGGGGAGCTGGAGCTGACAGACAGGAGCTCACCCCGCTCCCTGGGAAGCTGGAGCTGACAGACGGGAGCTCACCTCACTCCCTGGGGAGCTGGAGATCACAGACGGGCGCTCACCCCGCTCACTGGGAAGCTGGAGCTGACAGATGGGAGCTCACCCTGCTCCCTGGATTTGAACTGCCAACATTTTGGGCAACTGTCCTGCTGACCCAAGGGTTTAACCCATTGTGCCACGGGAGGGGGGGGGGGTTGTCTCCTATTTATTTATTTACCATATTTGTACCCCGCCCTTCTCACCCCGAAGGGGACTTGGAGTGGCTCACACAAAGGCCCAATTCGATGCCATACAAACATACATCTCATAAAATAAACATATACATTAAAACCAACTGCTAAAAACAACTCAAACATTAATATTATTGAAATCACGTAATCCAATATCTTAGTCCAAGGTCTTTCCAGTTGTCCCTGCACCATTCCACATCCATTTATTGCAATGGAGATTACTGTCCGAGAGCCCGGTCCCACATCCACGTCTAGTTTTTTCCTAATTAATATCCCTGGGGAAGGAGTTCCGTGTACGACACTCCGGTGAGAAATCTGGCTGCTGCCCATTGGATCCTTGAAGCTTCCAAACAATCTTCAAAGGCAACCTTCTCAGGAAGGTCTTCATAATGTTGAGGTGGAATCTCTTGAACCCATAACTCCGTTATGGCCTGGTCTCCAGAGTATCAGAGCACTCTCTCCTCAATGGGACAGCCTTTCCAATATTCAAACATGGCTCTCATACCCCCTCTTCTCAGCCTCCTCTTCAAGAAAAACATCCTCAGTCGTTCCTCATAGAGCTTGGTTTCCAAATATGTTGGTTTCCCTTCTCTGGACCCCTCCCACCATCTATATATATAAAAGAGTAATGGCATCAGGGCAGTGGACAAAACAACAAAAGTACAGGCCCCCCAACCTCAAAATTTGACAACACAACCCATCATCCACGGCACTAGGTTGATACAACAAAAAGAAAAGAAAAATAAAGTCCTAATTAGAGAGAGAGTAATAATTGTTTTTATCCAATTGCTGCCAGTTAGAGTGCTAAGCTCCGCCCACTTGGTTTCCTAGCAACCTACTCAGCTCACGGGACAGGCACAGTTAGGCCTCACTTAGGCTTTTTCCATAGATTATCTGATTTTAACTGGATTAAATGGCAGTGTAGACTCAAGGCCCTTCCACACAGCTATATTACCCATTTATAATCTTATATTATCTGCTTTGAACTGGATTATCTTGAGTCCACACTGCCAGATAATTCACTTCAGTGTGCATTTTATACAGCTGTGTAGAAGGGGCCTCATATAATCCAGTTCTAAGCAGATATAAGATTATAAATATACAGTAGAGTCTCACTTATCCAACATAAACAGGCCGGCAGTACGTTGGATAAGTGAATATGTTGGATAATAATAAGAGATTCAGAAAAAGCCTATTAAACATCAAATTAGGTAATGATTATACAAATTAAGCACCAAATATCATGTTATACAACAAATCTGACAGAAAATGTAGTTCAATACTCAGTAATGCTATGTTGTAATTACTGGATTTACAAATTTAGCACCAAAATATCACAATGAATTTAAAACACTGACTACAAAACATTGACTACTAAAAGGCAGACTGCGTTGGATAATCCAGAACTTTGGATAAGCGAATGTTGGATAAGTGAGATTCTACTGTAATATGAAATAATTACTGTGGTAATCCAGAACAACCCAATTCTGCCATGGAGGACACAATCCAAGCACGCCCAAAAGATGGTCACCCAGCCTCTCAATAATAAGAATAAGAATAAGAATAAGAATATTGTACAATCCTAAGGTTAGCAGATACCCCTAAGGATCATCCAGTTCAACTTCCTTATATCATGCAGGAGGACACAATCCAACCACTCCTGACAGATGGCCATCCAATATCTGCACAATAATAACACACATCGAATCATAGCATCAGACAGTTAGGAGACACCCCTAAAGGCCATCCACTCCAACTCAACTCTGCCATGGAGGACACAATCCAAGCACTCCCAACAGATGGCCACCCAGCCTCTCAATACTAATACTACTACTAATAATAATAATAACAACATCATACAATCCTAAGGTTTGGAGTTACCCCTAAGGGTCATCCAGATCAACTTCCTTCTACCATGCAGGAGGACACAATCCAAGCACTCCCAACAGATGGCCACCCAGCCTCTCAATACTAATACTACTACTAATAATAATAATAACAACATCATACAATCCTAAGGTTTGGAGTTACCCCTAAGGGTCATCCAGATCAACTTCCTTCTACCATGCAGGAGGACACAATCCAAGCGCTCCTGACAGATGGCCATCCAGCCTCTACATAATAATGATGATGAAGAAGAAGATAATAATAATAATAATAATAATAATAATAATAATAATAATAATAATAGCATAGAATTCAAGAGTTTGGAGAGACTCCTAGAGGCCATCCAGCCCAACCCTTTCTACTATGCAGCAGGACACAACCCAAGCTTTCATAACACATGGACAACGTATAAATACTATACAATACTAAAGGTAAAGGTAAAGGTTTCCCCCTGACATTAAGTCCAGTCATGTCTGACTCTGGGGCCTGGTGCTCATCTCCATTTCTAAGCCGAAGAGCCGGCGTTGTCCGTAGACACCTCTAAGGTCATGTGGCCGGCATGACTGCATGGAGCGCCCTTACTTTCCTGCCGGAGCGATACCTATTAATCTACTCACATTTGCATGTTTTTGAACTGTTAGGTTGGCAGGAGCTGGAGCTAACAGCGGCCGCTCACGCCGCTCCCGGGGTTTGAACCAGGGACCTTTTGGTCTCCAGCTCAGTGCTTTAACACACTTCGCCACCGGGGCTCCTTATACAATACGACACAGGGACATAGACCCCCTCTACCCTCACCACTTTCACAGTACACAAATAACCCAATGCATACTAAACATAAAGACAACCATACAACAGACATTCAATACCACCACTACCTCAACAAGTTCTCACCAACACCACCAGACAACGCCACAGCAACGCGTGGCCGGGCACAGCTAGTGTTATTATATTTCTTGAACTGCAGTGCACAGGACTGGATAAAAGGTCATTATTCCAGGTTTGGCCAAGGCAGAAGAAGAGACTGAGACTGGGACTTCCTTTGATCTGGACACTATCCTCCTTTGTACTCTTGGCCAAGTTTGTTTTCTCGCAAATATCGGGATAGTTGAAATCGCCCATGACTACTACAAATCTTTTTTGTGCCTGTTTGATCAACTGTTGATAGAAGGCTTCATCAAGTTCTTCATCCTGGCTCAGAGGTCTGTAATAGATACCCACTACGAGATCTTTTGGAGTTCCCTTAATTCTTATCCAGATACTTTCAAGCTGGTTTCTCGAATTGCAGTCTTGCATCTCTTCTGCAACGTAACTGTTTTTGACATATAAAGCTACTCCCCTCCTCCACTTTCCTTTGCTATGAAAGAGGTTATAGCCCTCCATGGCTACATTCCAGTGATAGGAGTCATCCCACCAGGTTTCATTGATGCCTATGACATCGTAAGTGTGGTGTTGTGCTAAAAGTTGTAGTTCGTCTTGCTTATTTACCATGCTCTGTGCATTAGTGTAAAGACTTATATACTGTATATACTTGAGTATAAGCCTAGTTTTTCAGCCCTTTTTTTAAGACTGAAAAAGCCCCCCTTGGCTTATACTCAGGTGAGGGTCCTGGTTGGCTTATATTCGAGTCAGCTTATACTCGAGAATATATGGTACATTTGTTATTTTTCTCTATTATTATTGGTATTATTACATTTATTATTTTTCTCTATTATTGTTGCTACTGTTACATTTATTCTACTCTATTTTTATTATTATTAATACATTTATTATTTCACTCTGATGTTATTATTATTATTACATTTATTATTTTACTCTATTCATTATTACATGTATTATTTTCCTGTATTTATTATTATTATCACATGTATTATTTTACTCTATTATTATTAAAAGGATACCTAAGCACATTTACATTGAAGAAGATGAGAATAATGATTTAATCAGAGTTGGACAGACTTATCTTAAATTTGAGTTTTATGTAAATATTCAAAAACATTTAACCTACCAATGCCTCAATTAATGTAATTTTATTGGTATCTATTTTTATTTCTGGAATTTACCACTCTCAGCTTATACTGAAGTCAATGTTTTCCCAGTTTTTTTGTGGTAAAATTAGGTGCCTCGGCTTATATTCGGGTTGGCTTATGCTCGAGTATATACGGTAAGTCCCCTGGTAAGGTATTATCTATACCTAATAATAATAATAATAATAATAATAATAATAATAATAATAATAATAATAATAACTTTATTTGTATTCTGCCCTATCTCCCCAATGGGACTCAAGGCAGATTCCAACATACAATGGCAAACATTCAATGCCTCCGTAAACAAACAAATACTAAACATAAAATCCCAGAGAAACTCTGCCTATTAAAATAACATTAAAACCTAGCATCAAATTAAAGCCTAACATCAGTGACTTAAACCTAACATCAATAAATTAAACTGCATGTAGTCAGACAAAATGATATAATAACATAAAATCCAACATTTGGTCCCATCTGTTCATTTGATCATCCAAGCCACGGATAAAGATACTGGATAGCTCTGAAAGGCCCAGGACAGGACCCTCTTGATGGCCTCCATTGGTCCCTTCTTCTCTCCAGGATGAAGAAGAGGAACAGACAGAAGCACCCTTTGGGTTTGGACATTCACTTCATTCCTCACCCAGCCCACGTTTTATGAGTTTCTTTATGGGAATGCCATGGGGGACCTTGTCACAGGCTTTACCAAAAGCAAGATGTGCTTGGGTCAAATTCTTTCAAGGAGCCTGACGACAGTCAAGATAAAGATGATCACTTGGCTCCATAAGGGCTATCAATCATATGATCGCTCTTTACGCCTTATCTTCACTTTTGAGGATAAGTCTATAACAGAGGAATTATGGGCCCTTAGGTTCCGGCTGCTCTCATGGGGCATTACCATTAGAAGAGTATTTGTGGACCCCGTGATTCGCCCTTTGGTGGCCAACCTATCTTTACACACTCAACCATCTGTTAGGCCCAGAGATAATAGGATGTGTAGTCCTCAGCGTAGGCTCCCCCCTTTAGAAAAGTCTCAATTAGAGACTCTGGCCCAATCATTTTCCGTACCAGACCAGCAACTTTCACCCTCTTCAACCTCACTACGTTTTTCCAGTAGGCCCCATTTATCCCCTTCTTTTGAAGTAAAGTTAGATGGTGTGTCTAGTAACCTTTTGGATCCAGGGAGCTGACTAGATTCTCTTAAGGATGCTCCAATTGAGCCAGACTCCTTGGGGGGTGGGGAACAGGCGGGGGGTGGCTCCATCGAGGTCGTGTGGGGGAGGAGGAGGAATTGCCGTCAACGCATTTCCAGGGAGAAGCGCAACAGGGTTCTTGCGACCCTGGAGAAGGATAGGTGTGGTAGCCTCCATGGTAGCCCCTCCCGGCTGAAGGTCCTGCTGTTTAATGCCAGATCCGTCAAAGGTAAATCATCTATTATCCAGGATCTAATCATGGATGAACATGCGGATCTGGCCTGCATCACCGAAACCTGGTTGGATGATCTGGGTGGGGTTAGTCTTACCCAGCTTTGTCCTCCGGGTTTCGGGGTGCATCAGCAGTCTAGGCCAGGAGGGCGGGGAGGTGGGGTTGCGGTGGTCTTTAGGCAGTCCATCGCCCTGGTCAGATGCGTCGCTTTGCAATCGGTCGGGTTTGAGTGTCTCCACTTGAAGGTGGGTACCCGGGACAGTTTGGGGATTCTGCTGGTGTACCGTCCACCCCGCGACACAGCAGTCTCCCTGCCTGAGCTAGCAGAGGTGGTTTCTAGCGTGGTGTTGGGTTCCCAGCGCCTGTTGGTGCTGGGCGACTTCAACATTCACGCTGAGACCACCTTGACAGGTGCAGCTCAGGAATTCATGGCCGCCATGACGACCATGGGTCTGTCCCAAATAATATCGGGCCCCACTCATCAAGCTGGACATACACTCGACCTGGTTTTTGTTGCGGGCGACGGTTTGGTCGGAGTGGAAGAGCAAATTATTCTTCCATTGTCATGGTCCGACCACTATCTGATCAGTTTAAGACTAACCGTCTCTTCCAACCTCCGCAGGGGTGGTGGACCAATTAAGATGGTCCGCCCCAGGAGACTTATGGATCCTGAGAGATTCCTGAGGTCTCTTGGGGATCTGTCTACCATGGAAGCTGACGATCCTGTCGATGCCCTGGTCACTCGTTATAATGGCGAGTTGTCCAGGGCAATAGACACGATCGCTCCTGAGCGTCCCCTCTTGCTGCGTGGAGTTGCTCCAGCTCCCTGGTTTACTGGGGAGCTGGCGGAGATGAAACGTGCAAGAAGGAGACTAGAGTGCCGCTGGCGGACAACTCGTGACGTATCTGACCGAGCACGGTCTAGAGCCGCTATTAGGGCCTATTCCGCGGCATTGCGGGCAGCCAGGAAAGTTTTCTCAACTGCCCGCATCGCGTCTGCAACAAATAGATCTTCAGAGTTGTTTCGAGTTGTTGGGGAGCTCCTCCACCCTCCTCAGGTTGGGGGAGCACCCGACATCTCGTCAACTCGGTGTAGCGAGTTCGCTCACCATTTTGCAGACAAAGTCGCTCAGATTCGTTCCGACTTAGACGCCGGCCTTGATGCATTGCCAGGTGAGGTAACCAAGGCATCTGTCTGTTCGATCTTGTGGGATTCGTTTCGGCTTGTGCAGCCTGATGATGTGGACAAGATTCTTGGAGCGGTGAGGGCGACCACCTGTGCCCTTGACCCTTGCCCATCTTGGCTCTTAAAACAAGCCAGTGGAGGGCTAGTTGATTGGTTTGTGAGAATAATCAATGCCTCTTTGGAGCAGGGCATATTTCCATCTGGCCTAAAACAAGCTGTGGTGAGGCCTGTTTTGAAGAAAGCCTCCTTGGATCCGGCTAACCTCAGTAACTACAGACCAATCTCTAACCTTCCATTCTTGGGCAAGGTCTTGGAGCGGGTGGTTGCTTCCCAGCTCCAGGGATTCTTGGAAGATACGGATTTTCTGGACCAATCGCAGTCTGGTTTCAGACCTGGCTACAGTACCGAGACAGCTTTGGTCGCCTTGGTGGATGACCTCCACAGAGAGCTGGACAGGGGGAGTGTGACCCTGCTGGTTCTCTTGGACATCTCAGCGGCTTTCGATACCATCGACCATGGTATCCTTCTGGGACGTCTCTCCGGGATGGGCCTTGGGGGTACTGTTCTGCAGTGGCTCCAGTCCTTCCTAGAGGGCCGTTCCCAGTTGGTGAAGCTGGGGGACACCTGCTCGGACCCCTGGCCATTGACCTGTGGGGTCCCGCAAGGTTCCATTTTGTCCCCCATGCTTTTTAATATCTACATGAAACCGCTGGGTGAGGTCATCCGGAGTTTTGGAGTGCGGTGCCATCTCTACGCGGATGACACCCAACTCTACTACTCCTTTCCACCTAATTCCAAGGAAGCCCCTCGGATACTGGACCAGTGTCTGGCCGCTGTATTGGCCTGGATGAGGGCGAACAAGCTGAGGCTCAATCCTGACAAGACAGAGGTCCTCCAGGTCAGTCGTACGTCTGATCGGGGTATTGGGTGGCCACCTGTGCTTGACGGGGTCGCACTCCCCCTGAAGGCGCAGGTCCGCAGCTTGGGGGTCCTCCTGGACACTGCGCTGACACTTGAGGCCCAGGTGTCGGCCGTGGCTGGGAGGGCCTTTGCACAACTAAAACTTGTGCGCCAGCTGCGACCATACCTCGAGAAGTCAGATCTGACCATGGTGGTCCACGCCTTAGTTACCTCTAGACTGGATTACTGCAATGCGCTCTACGTGGGGCTGCCTTTGAAGACGGCTCGGAAACTACAACTAGTACAACGATCGGCAGCCAGGTTTCTAACTGGGGCAGATTACAGGACGCGCTCAACGCCGCTGTTTAAAGAGCTCCACTGGCTGCCATTTATTTTCCGAGCCCAATTCAAGGTGCAGGTGATCACCTACAAAGCCCTTAACGGTTTGGGACCCACCTACCTTCGAGACCGCATTTCCCCCTATGAACCCGCACGACCTCTTCGCTCGTCGGGGGAGGCCCTCCTCTCGCTTCCACCAACTTCGCAGTTGCGGTTGGTGGGGACGAGGGAGAGGGCCTTCTCCGCCGTGGCCCCCCGGCTGTGGAACTCGCTCCCCAGGGAGATTAGGCAGGCCCCTACCCTACTCTCATTCAGGAAGAGCCTGAAAACTTGGCTATTCCAGAAGGCCTTCGTTGACTGATCCTTGTGGGATCATGTTATTTACCTATTAAGCAGTAGACCCTCTGGATTGTTTTTAGGATTCATTCAGCACTTTAAGTATTACACCTGCTGCATAATTATCCCTCCCTGATAACTTGATATTACTTTGCACCTTGGCCTGGATCTTTTGACCCAAATCGGGATCTTAATATTATTGTGTATATTGACTTTTATGACTGTTTTTAATCATGTTGAAGTTTTACTGCTCGGTTTAATGTTTTATCTGATTTGTGCTGTCGTGTCTGGGCATGGCCCCATGTAAGCCGCCCCGAGTCCCTCCGGGGAGATGGGGCGGGATATAAGAATAAAATTATTATTATTATTATTATTATTATACACCCACAGCATTTCCTGCATCTATGGAGCTTGTAACTCTATCAAGAACGAGATCAGGTGAGTCTGGCATGACTTGTTTGTGAGAAACCCATGTTGTCTTTTAGTGAGTTTGGCAATCTAAGTCTCTCTTTGCATTTCTCTCTGGATGCAAGTCCAAACCACTCATTTCTCCATCCATTGTAGGGTTCAGTTTTCTGGAGGTACCACTTGGAGAGATTAAACTACCTGTCTTTATGGTCTGATGTGCAAAGCACACACCTTTCCCATGATTTGCTGCATCCTACCAGTTGTCCATGAGCCAAACCTACACCTCCCAAACGGATGTATCACCTGAGACGTGACCCAGGAAGTTGTGTTGTGTTGGCAACAATGACTGTTTTCCCACGTCCACATGTTTCTGGGGACAAATGGGTTGGGTTTGCCATGCAGCCGGTCAACCCACCTGCCTTTCCCAAGATGGAGCTTGAACATGGCTCCAGTGCCTAGATGACCAAAACAGTTGCATGCACATAATAATAATAATAATAATAATAATAATAATAATAATAAGAAGAAGAAGAAGAAGAAGAAGAAGATACAAAAGGATCAAGAGCAGTTTGGTGTCTTGATCAAGGGAACGTGAATGTGATGCAGCAGCTCAAAAGGAGTCCAGTGTCCAGTTCGCAGGACATCATGGTGCCTCTCCGTTCTGCTTTGGTCAAACCTCTTTCCTTGGAATCACACTGTGTCCAATTCTAAGCACCATAATTTAAGAAACATATTGATTCTAAGCTGGAAGGTGTCCAGAGGAAGAGGGCAACTGAAATGATCAAAAGTCTGGAGCTGGGTATCTTAGCCTCAGAAGAGATGGTTGGGAGGAGACACCAGAGCCATGTATAAATATGTGGAAGGATGCCATAAGGAGGAGGGAGCAGGCTTGTTTTTTGCTGCCCATGAAACTAGGACTCAGTGGAGCCATGGGTTCAAATCACAGGAAAGGAGATTCCAGCAGAACATTAGGAAGAACTTCCTGACCGTAAGAAGAGCTGTGTTGCACCTTCAGGTTAGCTTCACCTTGCTAAATACCACAGGCTGCACACAGGTTATAGTCTTTTGTAGTTTATTAGAAGATAGGAAATAAGTAGCTCTTGAAAACAAAAGTAAAGTTCCAAAAGATTGTTGCAAAACCAAGGCTATAAAGAATAATCCAAGAAAACATAAGGCATAAAACAATGTTCCATGAATGCTTGACAAAGTCCCATAACTTGAATACACAAGGCTGCAAGGTAATCCAGGAAAGCAAGAGCTAGCTTCTATACTGCAAAACGCGACGTTGCTTTTGACAAAGGTTTGTCTCTCAGCACACCCTTTAATATTCTGTGCATAGCATGAATGCATTTCTTTGGCCTCTGACCTCTCTCTTGTTTGCTATTCTGGCACTCCTGCAAACTCGGAACTCTAAATGGCCAGCTTGGTCTAGAGATGTTGTTTGGTCAAGGCCAGACAGCTCGGTAGCAGCAGCCAGTCTGCCTGCTATCTAACTGGGAACTGTCCTCCCTTTGCACCTGGCTAGCTTCAGTATCATCTTCAGTATCAACAAAACCATTCCCTGCTGTGGGAATTATTACTGTATATGCATGTATGTGACTAAGTTTCTGTTGGATCACTACTTGTGTAAGTGTGTGTTAAGAGAAAAACACCTGGTCAATTACAAATCATGGTTGAGTAATTGGAACAATCAGGGCTAACAGGCTTGAGCCACTCCCTGAATGGGGTATATCTGGGAAATGTTTGCAATGTCTTTTGGGGACTTACTGGGGGACTTACTGAATACTTGCTGAGAGCCTACTATGAAGTTGCATGAATTTAATGCAAGAGACTATGTGAATTTTTGTTGCTGGAAGTTTTATTATGATTTTTGACTCTGCTACTTAAGAGTAAATTTTGATTTTCTCTTCCATTTTCGTGGCTTGTTTTTCTTTTTCTCATTGTGGATACAACAAAGGACTGGATAAGTCTGGACAGGACTGCACGCAGTTTGTTTTTCTACAAACCCATAACAGGTTATGGGCCCAGTTTCAGGTCCAGTCTCTTCAGGAATGCCTCCCTGCTCCTCATCTCTCACAACAGGGACACTCTGAACCTGAATCCCATAATTCATAATAAGGGCGGTCAGGCCCTCAATTGATTCAACTCATTTCTGCGAAACCGGAGCCAATGCGTGGAGTATATGGACCAAGTCTCTGACAGATCTCCCCTCCTATGTGGGGTACCCCAAGGTGCCATTCTCTCCCCTCTTCTCTTCAATATCTACGTTAGACCCCTTGCTAGCTTGGTTCAGAGTTTCGGCCTAGACTGCTATCAATATGCGGACGACACCCAACTCCTGCGCTTGGAGCCTGGAGCAACGTCAGTACCAGACCATTTCACCTTCTGTCTGGAGGCTCTGTCGAACTGGCTACGTGCTAGTAGACTGAAGGTGAACCCGGCGAAGACCGAGATTCTCTGGCATGGCCGCTCGACTGGTCTGACCCACTTGCTTCCCACCTTCGATGGTGCTGCCCTATCTCCTTCGCCTTCCATTAAGAGCCTGGGTGTCGTTTTAGATTCGCAGCTGACAATGGAAGCTCAGGTCGCTGCTGCCAGCAAACAGGCCTTTTTCCACCTACGACAAGCGAGGCAACTGGCTCCCTATCTATCTGATGAGGCGCTGGCAACGGTCATCCATGCCACGGTCACGTCTAGGCTGGACTATTGCAACGCCCTGTATGTTGGCCTTCCGATGTCCACGACCCGAAAGCTCCGTATTGTTCAGAATGCGGCAGGCAGGCTACTCACAAGAACACCCATGAAATGCCACATCACACCAGTGCTGCAGCATCTGCATTGGCTTCCCACTGATTACCGTGGTCTATATAAGATGCTAGTTCTGACCTTTAAAACTCTTTACGGCCAGGGCCCATCGTATCTTAGGGACCGTCTCTCCTTCTCCCATCATCGGAGGTCGCAACGACCATCCCAACGAGACTTACTCTATGTACCGGGTCCCAGAGAAGTGCACTTGGAGAGGACCAGGCGCAGAGCTTTTTCTGTTTCTGCCCCTGCCTTATGGAAGGCCTTGCCGCCCTAGATGAGAGCCATGCGTGAGTTGGGGCCTTTTACCCTAGCACTCAAGTCATGGCTCTTTACTAGAGCTTTTAATCTATTTTAATATTTTTAAATCAATATTTGTATGTATGTATTTTTATCCTTTACAATTTTATCTTGTAAATCGCCTAGAGCAGGGGTCCCCAAACTTTTAAAGCAGAGGGCCGGTCCACAATCCTTCAGACTGTTGAGGGGCCAAATTATCATTTGAAAAAAATACAAACAAATTCCTATGCATACTACACATGTCTTATTTGTAGTGCAACAACAACAACAAAATAATACAATATTTAAAAATGAAAACAATTTTAACCAACATAAACCTATTAGGATTTCAATGAAAAGTGTGGGCCTGCTACTGGCCAATGAGATAGTCAAGTTAATTAGGATTATTGTTGTTGTTGTTGTTGTGTGCCTTCAAGTCATGTCAAACTTTGGGCGAGCCTAAGTCTAAAATTAATTATTTATTTATTGCATTTATTTACTACATTTATATCCCACCCTTCTCACCCCGAAGGGGACTCAGAGCAGCTGTATGTACATACAATATATTATATTATTAGCATAACACAATATTAGCATTATATATTACTATACTGAACTATACCACTATACTATTATATAATATGTAATATATACCATATAATTAATATTATTATATGGTATTACTATTAGTATTATATTGTAAGATAATAATAAGATTATTATCAATATTATATGTATATACAATATATTATATTATTAAAACTGATATAAAATATTATATTATAAAACTGAGGGCGGGGGCCAGGTAAATGACCTTGGAGGGCCGCATCCGGCCCCCGGGCCTTAGTTTGGGGACCCCTGGCCTAGAGCATCGTGGATGGAGGGCGATTAATAAGTAATTAAATGATGATGATGATGATGAATTCCCATCCGAGTCATCATCTTGAACTGGAATCCCATCATCTTGAACATCTGGATCCTGAATCCCACAATCCCCATCAGAGTCACTCTGAGACTCCAGCTGAGTCACAACAAGCTGTTCAGCAGTGGAACTCTCTGCCTCGGAGTGTGGTGGAAACTCCTTCCTTGGAGGCTCCTAAACAGAGCCTGGATGGCCATCTGTCGGGGGTGCTTTGATTCTGCTTTTCCTATATGGCAGAAATAAGTGGGTTGGACTGAATAGCCCATGTGGTCTCTTTCAACTCTATTCTTCTGCGATTCTATGATTCTAAGAAACTGCATCCATTCTACAGAGTAGAGGCATCTAAAACAGGCCTACCGGCTGTTAGGAATCATGGGAGTTGAGGACCAAAACAGCTGGACGAAGGGCCAAAGTTGGCTCAGGCCTGTTATAAAACATCAATAAAGACCTTTCTCTTGCGTCAGTCCTCTCTGGATTTTATTTTTAAATTATGTTTTTTAATTATGAACTTTAAATGATGTGCTGTGTTTTTTTCATCTGCATTGAGTGGCCTTTGCTATTGTGCCTCCAAACTCATTTCCATGCTCTTGAGGATGTATTGTACGTCTTTGGCTATTAGGACAGGAAAGGGCTTCCTTTGCCGGAAAGACTCCGTCCGTGGGATGCGCTGAAGTGGGAGAGGCAGAGGAAGCCGGGCCTTACATTTAATCACCCCAATTATTCTTCCCCAAGCGTCCTCCCACTGGGCCTACCTCTTCATTTTGGTCATTAGTTTTCCCTCCCAAGGGAGGAAACAAACGTCTTCCTTGTGCTTCTGAGACTGGCATATGGAAGGCACCATTCAATCCCTCCTGGCAGATGACCAATGGCTTTAAACTACAGGAAAGGAGATTCCACCTGAACATCAGGAAGAACTAAATATGGCAATATGTACCTTGGGGTTGTTGTATGTTTTCTGGGCTGTATGGCCATGTTCTACAACATGGCCATACAGCCTGGAAAACATACAACAACCCTGTGATCCCGGCCATGAAAGCCTTCGACAACACAATATGTGCCTTGTTTAAGGGTCACAGTTTTGGACCAATGTAAGTTGGGCTGACACCCTGGCCTTAACTGTAAAGCCAGGAAAGAAACCTTGAAATTAAGTTTGTTTTGTCTGCCTGCTTCATTCGCTTCACATCTAAACAGACTCCACTGATTCCACTACAGTATCAAGAGGTGAGGGGAAGTCTTAGGGAGAAGGAATCAAACTTCCTTTCTGCTGTCCTGAAGACTAAGATGCAATGGAACAATGGTTTCAAACTACAGGAAAGGAAGGAGATTCCACCTGAACATGAAGAAGAACTTCCTAACTGTTTGCGAGAGAGAGATGTTCAGCAGTGGAACTCTCTGCCCCCGACTGTAGTGGAGTCTCCTTCTTTGGAGGCTTTGAAACTGGCTTGATGGCCATCTATTGGGCATGCTTTGAATGAAATTTTCTTGCTGCTTGGCAGAATGGGGTTGGACTTGATGGCCCATGAGATCTCTTCCAACTCTAGGATTCTATGATTGGTATAGATGTATATATATGTGGATTTTTTCTAGCAGTGGAAAGGAGATTCTACCTGAAAATGAGGAAGAACTTCCTGACTGTGTGTGCGAGAGAGATAGCTGTTCAGCAGTGGAACTCTCTGCCCCAGACTATAGCGGAGGCTCTTTCTTTGGAGGCTTTGAAACAGGCTGGATGGCCATCTATCGGGGGTGTTTTGAATGCGCTTTTCCTGCTTCTTGGTAGAATAGGGTTGGACTGGATGGCCCAGGAGTTCTCTTCCAACTTTAGGATTCTAGGATTCTATGATTGGTATAGATGTATATTGGGATATGTATATATAAATGGATTTTATCTAGCAGTGGAAAGGAAATTCCACCTGAACACGAGGAAGAACGTCCTGACTGTGTGTGAGAGAGAGAGCTGTTCAGCAGTGGAACTCTCTGCCCTGGACTGTGGCGGAGCCTCTTTCTTTGGAGGCTTTGAAACAGGCTGGATGGCCATCTATCGGGGGTGCTTTGAATGCGCTTTTCCTGCTTCTTGGTAGAATGGGGTTGGACTGGATGGCCCAGGAGGTCTCTTACAACTATAGGATTCTAGAATTGGTATATATGTAAATATACCTGGATTTTATCTAGCAGTGGAAAGGCGATTCCACCTGAACACGAGGAAGAACTTCCTCACTGTGTGTGTGTGAGAGAGATCGGTTCAGCAGTGGAACTCTCTGCCCTGGAGTGTTGTGGAGGCTCCTTCTTTGGAGGCTTTGAAGCAGAGCCTGGATGGCCATCTATTGGGAGTGCTTTGAATGCGATTATCCTGCTTCTTGGCAGAATGGGGTTTGGACTGGATGGCCCAGGAGTTCTCTTCCAACTCTAGGATTCTGTGATTCTAAAAGAAGAAGGAAGAAGTAGATGCCATGTTTCCCCGAAAATAAGACAGTGTCTTATATTATTTTTTACTCCCAAAGATGTGCTAGGTCTTATTTTTAGGGGATGTTTTATTTTTCCATAAAGAAGAATTCACAATTTTTTTTGTTTTTTTGAACAAAAAAAATGAACATTTATTCTATACTGTACAGTAGTTGTCATCACAACCCAACATAACCAAACCAGACAAACTGTAACTTCTGTCAAGAATTTCTTGTTACTACCATTATTTCCATGTACAACTGGTATGTACATTTAACCAATCCTGTATGCTCTAGTGTTCTGTTTAGCAAGCGCTGGGCATGTTTCCAAACAAACTTTGCTAGGTCTTACTTTCAGGGGAGGCCTTATATTTAGCAATTCAGCAAAACCTCTACTAGGTCTTATGTTTTGGGGATGTCTTATTTTAGGGGAAACAGGGTAGGACAGTGATGGCCAACCTATGACACGCGTGTCAGCACTGACATGCCTAGCCATTTTTGCTGACACGCTGCCGCATGCAGATTGATTGGATGACTATGTCTTTTGTGGCCAAATTTGGTGTGATTTCGTCCAGTGGTTTTGTTGTTTACTCCATGAGAATTATGCACATTACACACACACACACACACACACATACATACATATATGTGTGTATGTGTGTGTGTGTATATATATATATATATATATATATAATCAAGCATTCTATTATTACTCTATTATTATTGTAGTACAGTAGAGTCTGACTTATCCAAGCTAAACGGGCCGGCAGAAGCTTGGATAAGCGAATATCTTGGATAATAAGGAGGGGTTAAGGAAAAGCCTATTAAACATCAAATTAGTTAATGATTTTACAAATTAAGCACCAAAACATCATGTCATACAACAAATTTGACAGAAAAAGTAGTTCAATACGCAGTGATGTTATGTTGTGATTACTGTATTTACGAATTTAGCACCAAAATATCACGATATATTGAAAACATTGACTACAAAAATGGCTCGGATAATCCACAAGCTTGGATAAGCGAGGCTTGGATAAGTGAGACTCTACTGTATATATAAATGGATTTTATCTAGCAGTGGAAAGGAAATTCCACCTGAACATGAGGAAGAACTTCCTGTGTGTGAGAGAGAGAGCTGTTCAGGAGTGGAACTCTCTGCCCTGGAGTGTGGTGGAGGCTCTTTCTTTGGAGGCTTTGAAACAGGCTGGATGGCCATCTATTGGGGGTGCTTTGAATGCAATTATCCTGCTTCTTGGCAGAATGAGGTTGGACTGGATGGCCCAGCAGGTCTCTTCCAACTCTAGGATTCTGTGAGTCTAAAAGAAGAAGGAAAAGGTAGATAGGAGGAGAAGGAAGGAAGGAAGGAAGGAAGGAAGGAAGGAAGGAAGGAAGGAAGGAAGGAAGGAAGGAAGGAAGGAAGGAAGAAAGGAGGAGAAGGAAGGAAGGAAGGAAGGAAGAAAGGAGGAGAAGGAAGGAAGGAAGGAAGGAAGGAAGAAAGGAGGAGAAGGAAGGAAGGAAGGAAGGAAGGAAGGAAGGAAGGAAGAAAGGAGGAGAAGGAAGGAAGTAAGGAAGGAAGTAAGGAAGGAAGGAAGGAAGGAAGGAAGAAAGGAGGACAAGGAAGGAAGGAAGGAAGGAAGGAAGGAAGGAAGGAAGAAAGGAGGAGAAGGAAGGAAGTAAGGAAGGAAGTAAGGAAGGAAGGAAGGAAGGAAGGAAGAAAGGAGGAGAAGGAAGGAAGGAAGGAAGGAAGGAAGGAAGGAAGGAAGGAAGGAAGAAAGGAGGAGAAGGAAGGAAGTAAGGAAGGAAGTAAGGAAGGAAGGAAGGAAGGAAGGAAGAAAGGAGGAGAAGGAAGGAAGGAAGGAAGGAAGGAAGGAAGGAAGGAAGGAAGGAAGGAAGGAAGGAAGGAAGACAGGAAGGAAGGAAGGAAGGAAGGAAGGAAGAAAGAAAGAAAGGAAGGAAGGAAGGAGGAGAAGGAAGGAAGGAAGGAAGGAAGGAAGGAAGGAAGGAAGGAAGGAAGAAAGGAGGAGAAGGAAGGAAGGAAGGAAGGAAGGAAGGAAGAAAGGAGGAGAAGGAAGGAAGTAAGGAAGGAAGAAAGGAAGGAAGGAAGGAAGGAAGGAAGGAAGGAAGAAAGGAGGAGAAGGAAGGAAGGAAGGAAGGAAGGAAGGAAGGAAGACAGGAAGGAAGGAAGGAAGAAAGAAAGGAAGGAAGGAAGGAGGAGAAGGAAGGAAGGAAGGAAGGAAGGAGGAGAAGGAAGGAAGGAAGGAAGGAAGAAAGGAGGAGAAGGAAGGAAGGAAGGAAGGAAGGAAGAAAGGAAGGAAGGAAGGAGGAGAAGGAAGGAAGGAAGGTAGGAAGGAAGTAAGGAAGGAAGGAAGGTAGGAAGAGAAGGAAGGAAGGAAGGAAGAAGGAGGAGGAGAAGAAGGAGAAAGAGGTAGAGGATGAGGAAGAGGAAGGACATAGAGGAGAAAAGAAGGAGAAGAAGAAGGGATCAGGAGAATGAGGGAAAGTCAAAGAGGAGGAGGAGGGCCAAAGGTTGCCTCAGCCTTGGCATCTCATCCCTTTCTCACGCATTGTGCGAACCAGAAGCAGGCTTGGACATGCTTGTTGTTGCTCCTTCTCTGGGGACACGATCCTGGGAGGCCTTCTTCCTCCAACCCGGCCGGCCTTCCCTTGGTGTTGCCTCTTGGGAGCTCCCTCAGCAGCCAAACCATCTTTGGAAATGTGTGGAATGAGAAGCACTTGATTTTCCCTCTTTGTTCGGGAGAGGAACTTGCTCAAGCAAACAGCGAGGCCACCAAAGCCCGCCTCCCCCTTCCTTCCCCGCGTTGCTCATCCCTGGCCACAACATTCTTGGCCGGCATCGCAGTGTTTTTATGTCACTCTGGAAGAGGCTTCGGGGCTTTGCTTTTCCTGGCGGCCGGGAGGGAGTCCCAAAGCGGGAGAGCAGGCCTGGCGCTTGGCATCGCGTCCGGGCCCTGGAAGGCACCGCCGATGGTGCCGAGGGCATCTCTGCATGGGAGAGCGCCAGATCCATCGCAAGGAAGGGATTCCGGGGATCCCGCCAGGCCGTGATGGACAACCCTGGGAAAACGGGGTCATCCGGATCCTCCCTCGGCCCTGAGTCAAAGCCATCAAAGGAGCCGGAGTGACGGAGGGCCCCTTGGCCTCCTCTCTCCTGGAGACCCTTCCAAGGTTCTGTGGGTGAGGAAGCCCAGGAGGCCTCTGTCATTATTCACTTAGAGGGTCGGAACGGCTGACGGCATGCTTCTATTTTGGGGGCAAAGACATGCCTCGCGCCTCCCAGAAGACAGGGCTGGATGGAGAGCGTTGAGAAAACAAGCCAGGCCAGCTTCCCATGTGCAGAGGCCATGCTCAGGCGGCGCGCCTCAGACTCACGTCGCTGGCAAACCGCCGGGACCAAAGAGGACCTTGTTCCGTCCCGGCCGCCGGAATGGAGACCTGGAGAAGGAGGAATGATGGGAAGACCCCAGAATTCGCTCCAAGGGGAATTCCAGCTCCCCTGCGCCTTGGCGGGACATCCAGACTCTCCAAGCCTTTTGTTGCTACTGTGTAGACTACATGCGTCGAACACAAGGCCCATGGGCCAAATCTGGCCCAACATGTTCTTCATGGAGCCCTCAAGATGCTGGAGTCCAACTCCTGTCTTCCTCATCAGTAGACATCATGGCTAGAGATGATGGGAGTTGGGATAGGCGCTTTGAGCCTCCTCATGGAGAGAAGAAATGGGGTATAAATAAACATAATAATAATGAAAACAACAACAACAATACAGGAAAGTGGGGTTTTAATGTAGGCTTGTGGATAGGATGCCTGATATTAAAATGTCCTTTAATAACAATAACAACAGCAGAAGCAGAAGCAGCAGCAACGACACAGGAAAGTGGGGTTTGAAGACTTGTGGATGGGATGTGTGACGTTAAAATCCCTATTATTATTATTATCATCATCATCAACAACAACAACAACAAGAACAACAATACAGGAAAGTGGGGTTTGAATGTAGACACAAAGCTTGTGGATAGGATGCCTGATGTTAAAATGCCCTTTAATAACAATAACAACAACAGCAGAAGCAGCAGCAGCAGCAACAACAACAACACAGGAAAGTGGGGTTTGAAGACTTGTGGATGGGATGTGTGACGTTAAAATCCCTATTATTATTATTATTATTATTATTATTATCATCATCATCATCATCATCATCATCATCAACAACAATACAGGAAAGTGGGGTTTTAATGCAGGCTTGTGGATAGGATGCCTGATATTAAAATGCCCTTTAATAACAATAATAACAACAGCAGCAGCAGCAACAACAACAACAACAACACAAGAAAGTGGGGTTTGAAGGCTTGTGGATGGGATGTGTGACGTTAAAATCCCTATTATTATTATTATCACCATCATCAACAATAACAACAATACAGGAAAGTGGAGTTTGAGTGTACATACGAGGCTTATGGATAGGATGCCTGGCATTAAAATGTCCTTTAATAAGAACAACAACTACTACTACAATGAAAAGTGGGGTTTGAAGGCTTGTAGATAGGATGTGTGACATTAAAATGCCTATCATCATCATCGTCATTATCAACAACAACAATACAGAAGAGTGGGGTTTGAATGCAGCTACCAGGCTTGTGGATAGGATGTGTGACATTTAAGTGCCTTTAACAACAGCAACGACGACAACAACAACAACAACAACAACAACAGCAGCAACAACAATGGAAGTGGGGTTTGAATGCAGGTACAAGGCTCATGGATAGGATGCCTGATGTTAAAACGTCCTTTAACCTTTCCTCAATCGCAGAGCCACAAGTGCTGTTTCCATTGCAATTTCCATTGCAATTTCCATTATCCCCTGTCTGCATGGCGGATCATCAAGTGATGGGAATTGTTGTTCAGTAACACCCAGGGACTCAAACTGGGTAAAAACTAAAAAGCACCAATCACTATGTAAAACAATTATGGTTGGCCCACTGTCTCCAAGGATTCTCCATCCATGGATTCAAGGACCTCTTTGAAGGCAACGCTATGAGGTGAAGAGGTCTCACCAAAGCGGAATAGGGAGGCCCCATGACTTCCCTTGAGCCGGACAGCAGACTCCTTTGGATGCAGTCCAAAATCACATTGGCTTTTTGAGCTGCTGCATCACCCTCTTGGCTCATGTTCAGCTTGTTCTCCACAAAGACTCCAAAATCGTTTCCCCATGTATCTCTGTTGTTGAGCCAGATACAAAGCTTGCAGATAGGATTCCTCTGGAATGATGTCCGGGGTGGTGGAAAGAACTCTTGTCCATTTAAAGCAAGTATGAATATTTCAATTAGTGAGCTTGATTAGTATTGAGTAGCCATGCAGTTGCAAAGTCAAGCAGTGGGCGTATTTGCATAGAGGCAGTCTGGCTGTTGTTGCCTGGGGGCATCCTTTGTTTGGGAGATGTTAACTGGCATTTGATTGCTTGCTGTCTGGAGTTCCCGATTCTGAATGGTTTTCCTTATTTACTGTCTTGATTCCGATTTTTTTTCAATACTGGGAGCCAGATTTTGTTCATTGTCATGGTTTCCTCCTTTCTGTTGAAATTGCCCACCTGCTTCTTGTAGATTTCAATGGCTTCTCTGCGTCTGTTGCCAGAGTGGTCCAGCATTTGTGTTCTCCAATAATATTCTGTGTCCGGGTTGGTTCATCAGGAGGTCTGCTATGGCTGACTTCTCTGGTTGGATTAGTCTGCATTGCCTTTCGTGTTCTTTGATTCATGTCTGGGCATCACTGCATTTGGGGGTCCCTAAGTAGACTTCTTGCCCACAGCTGCATGGTATGCGGTAGACTCCTGCAGTGGTTGGAGGATCTCAACTATCCTTCTCTGAATGTAGCATTTGTTGGGTTTTCTTGGTGGGTCTTGTAGAGACCGGATGGCCTTCTGTTGGAAGGGTTTGGATGGTGTCTTCCTTTAAGACAGAACAGGATTGGACTAGATGGCCTTTGGGACTCCCTTAGGAATCTTTGATCCTGGTCTGGATGCCTCTCTCCCAGCCATATATCCCTGCGCCTGTCAAGCGATGCATGATTGGTTTTTCCTTCCCGAACTCACTCCTTCCGTCTTCGGATCCTGTCATGACGGCATCATTGGGAGCAACAGCAGCAAGCGCAAGGGTCCCCGGGGGCGAGAAGAGAAGGAGGACACAAGGATGAGGCAGCCCTTGGCTCTGCCGTGATGGGAAAATCCTGCCCGGGTCCCCCATGTCTGCCTGGGCAGACCCAGCCAGACGGCACTGGCCAGAAGACGCTTTTTCCATTGCAAATGTCCCACCGTCCTCTGGATCTGGGAACGGGTGAGCGCATGGGCCTTGGGCTTGATGATGATGCCTTTTGGCCGGAGGTCCTGGGTGTGGAGCATGAATTAATCGTTAATGAGCCAGAGAGACCGGCGTCTCCTTGCATCTTTTGGTACAGCTCACTTGACAACATCAGGGCCTGCAAAAACAATATACAGTAGAGTCTCACTTATCCATGCTAAACGGACTGGCAGAACTTTGGATAAGTGAATATCTTGGATAATAAGGAGGGATTAAGGAAAAGCCTATTAAACATCAAATTAGGTTATGATTTTACAAATTAAGCACCCAAACATCATGTTATACAACAAATTTGACAGAAAATGTAGTTCAAGACGCAGTAAAGTTATGTTGTAATTACTGTATTTACAAATTTATTACCAAAATATCATGATATATTGAAACCATTGACTACAAAAATGCCTTGGATAATGCAGAACCTTGGATAAGCGAGTCTTGGATAAGTGAGACTCTACTGTACTGCAATGCCAGCAACCTGCTTGCTTGTCAAGGGCTTGTTATTTATTTTGTGTCAAAAGCATTGCATAAATAAACAAGTATAAAACTGATAAAATAGAGGGCTAAATAATTTTAGACCAAAAATGGGTAACAATCACCGCATTGTCTGTAGCTTGAAACAGTTCTTTCTCTGTACAAGAGGCAGGGCATGGTGGGCGAGCATACAGGTGCAGAGTTGTTTGTTTTGCTCCATAGTTACAAAAGGTGGAGGATTTTTCTTTGTTGTTGTTTATTAATTCAGTTGCTTCTGCCTTGGTGACCTTCTGGACCAACCCTGGCCAGAGCTCCCTGTCGGCCGTGGGCACCCTCCGCTCCTTCAAGGTGGAGCCAGTCCCTTCAAGGATACCATGTTAGTGTTTATATGTAGTGAAATGTTTAATCTATTGTAGCTGTGGAAGTGTGTGTTTTCATTCCGTCAAGCATTCCAGAAGCCAAGAGGTTAATTGCAGCGAACCCTGATTTATTGCTGGAAGGGCAAATGACAGAGACTTCTGTTTGTGCTACGTGACAGGAAGATACATCACAGGCTGTGGAACGCAGAGGCGGTGCTTCTGTATACAGATAACGGACTTTGAGAGAGACGGACAAGTTCCATGTTTGATCTTGTGGATGCAACATGTGTCCTGAGAGCTTTGGTCAATTAGCACTGTAAATATTATTATTGTAAATAAAGCTTCAGTGCCACTGGGATTCAGCAGATATAAATCAGCAAAGTTGTCGTTCTTTGTTGGTGCCATTTTCGCCATTTGCAAAATGGTCTGATGGATGGGCAGAGGTGAGAACTTGCTCATCAATCAGTCGGGGTTGCCGATTCCCTGACATACCATCCACCTACCTTCTTGTTGGTTGGCCCCTCTTCTTTTTTCCTTCTATTTTTTCCTAGCATCATTCTCTTCTCCAGGCTTTCCTGTCTTCTCATGATGTGGCCAAAGTCCTTCATCTTTGCCTCTAATCTCCTTCCCTCCAGTGAGCAGTCAGGCATTATTTCCTGCAGTATGGACTGGTTGGATCTTCTCACTGTTCAAGGCACTCTCAGGATTTTCCTCCAACACCAGAGTTCAAAAGCACCTCTCTTCCTTTGCTCAGCCTTCCTCCTGGTCCAGCTCTCTCTCACATCCACATTACTACGGAGAATATCATTGCTTTCACTATGTGGACCTTCATTGCCAGTGGGATGTCTCTACTCTTCACTATTTTATCATTGAGGTTGGTCCTTGCTCTCCTCCCAAGAAGGAAACATCTTCTGATTTCCTGGCTGTAGGAATCTTTGCCCCTAGAAATACCAAGCCTGTCTTTGCCTCCACGTTTTCTCCCTCTATTTGCCAGTTATCAATCTGTCTGGTTGCCATGATCATGGTTTTCTTGCTGTTTAACTGCAACCCAGCTTTTGCACTTTCTTCTTTCCCCTTGCTTTTCAGCTCCTCCTCACTTTCCGCCACCAAAGTGGAGGCTTTTTCTATGTAGTGCCATTTTTCCAGGCTGTCTTTTGATGTGTCCACTCAGCTTCTGAGTCTGTTCATGGATTTCCAAGTTGCCCTTGGAGGAAGACCCTCATGGGGGACGGGGGGGGGGGGGGGCATCCAGTTGGGATTGCCTGGTTTGCCTGCCTAGAGGGATACTCTTGCTGTTGCTGGAGGAACACTAAGAGGAGTGGTGGTTCTCATGAAACTTTGCCTTGATTTGGTTCTACTGGGAGAGGCTGATAGCCATGCAGAGGGTGGCTTTCACAGTGTTCAACCTTATTTCTCTTGCAATTGGCTGCAACTTCCTATTGTATATTTGGGGGGGGGGGATGCCAGCTAGCTTAGAGTTTATCAACAGGTGTAGGTTTAAGACATCCTGTGATGTTCTGCATGTTTTTTTCAGTGCTATGTCCACCTGCTTCGCATGGACAGACTTGTGCCAAAACAGAGCAGGCATTCTCAGCAGTTGAGAAAGACAAGGCCAGGGCTGATGTTCTTATTCATTGTGGGTCTGCACCCCATGCACTGCCAGTAAGTTTCCGCAGGATGTTATTGCGTGCAACTACTTTGTGCTTGGTGCTCATACAGTGTTTCCTAAATGTTAGTGTTCGATCTAAGATAACGCTGAGATATTTAGGGTGGGAACAGTGTTTGAGTTCTTGGCCTTCCCAGGTAACTTTCAATTTCCTGTTGGCTTCAAGATTACATAGGTGGAAAGCTCACACCTGTGTCTTGGCAGGGTTAGGCTTCAGGTGATTCTCTTTGCAGTAGCTGGAGAGAACTTTCAGGGCATTAGGAAGTTGTCAAGGGCTTGTGAAGGAATCCCAATGTATCATGATGAACCTGCTACAGCAAAGTCGGAAGGTGGCTTCATGGTTCTAATAGACCTGAAAGAAGCGTATCTCCATATTCCAATGGCAGAAGCACACCAAAAATATATCCTTGTATTGCTTTCTTGCTTGACTTTAGAACTAGTGTGCGTTTGCATTAATAGAAGCAAAGTGTAAGTTTGTTTCTCCTACAGATTGTGCATCACTTCTCTGGAATCCAAAAATACTCCAAATCCTGAAATTGTCTGCAAGGATGAGGCTGAGAGAGAGACGTCTTTGCTTTCCAAGGGCTCTGTGTACACAAACTTGGTTCCATGGACAGGTTATGTGTGTAAGTAAGGGGTTCATTCTCCCACCCTAGACATCCCACAGAGATATATATATATATATATATATATATATATATATATATGCTCCACTTGCCTCACTTCCAACAGACACCTCTGAAGATTCCATTAGACACAGATGCAGGCAAAAAGTCAGGAGAAAATGCTACCTGAACATGACCATACAGTCTGAAAAACTCACAGCAACCCAAACAAATGGTGTTGCACCTCAGGATAGCTTCACCTTGCTATATACACCAAACTGCACACAGGTTGAAGTCTTTTTAGCTTATTAGAAAATAGAAGATACAAGGTTCTTTAAAAGTAAAAGTAAAGTTCCAAAAAAAGGTTACAAAATAAAACCATAAAGAATAAATCCAGAAAACACAAGGAATAAACAAGGTCCCAATAGAGCATGACAAAGTCCCAAGAACATGAACACAAAAGCTGCAAGGTAATTCAGGAAAATGAGAGCTTGCTTCTTGGCTTGAGCGAAAAGTTGCTTTGACAAAGGTTTGTCTCCAAACACATTGCTTTAATACCCTTTGCAAAGCATGAAAGCATTTCTCTGGCCTTGTGATGACTCATGGGCCATGTAGTCCCGTTCCAAGTACTATTGTGGCAGACGAAGAGGAAAACTTTGGTTTCCCATCGTTTCAGCCAGAATTGGAGCCCTTGCACCTGCAGGATGTTTGCCCTCCAGAAGTCAGCCAAACAAGCCTTGGGCAGAAATCTCCCCCGTTCTCTCGCCGGGATAATTATAATTGAGATAGAGGCGCTAGGGAGGCGAATCGCCGAAGCGCCAGGATCACTGCCAGACAATTAACTGATTAAGCCTGTTTCCCTTGGGAAATCTTAAGGAGTCATGCATCTGGACATAGTATGGGTTTCACTTCTTGTTCCCCAGGGAAAGTGTTCCTTGGCGGGAAAACAAGATCCTATATAGGTGTTTACCCGCAAGGAGATCCTTGCGGAGTCAATTCGTCAGCTTCAGGAGTGAGATCGTGTGTAGACTACGCTACTCCAGTTCCTTGTTTCCAGGACCTTGTTCTCGTTCCAGCCCTGCCTTGTTCCCCGGACCTCGCCACGGATTTCGCCACGGACCCTGTTCTTGTTTCTTGCTTTTTGTTGCCTTGAATCAAGCCTTGTTTTGCCAAGAATCTAGTTTGCTTCCAGCCTTGTTGCCAAGTTCTATGGACTAAAGGACCTTGTCATTTCCCCACACTTTGCTTGGCAAAGTGTGTGTTTCGGTTATTGGATTATAACTTTGGACTCTAATATCTCATATTGGACATTGATTTCCTGGACTATATTTGACCTTTCCTGAAAGGTCTACTTCTGAACTATATTCTTCACTTGTTTTTATTGACTTTATATATTCCTTTAATAAAGATATTAGATAGATTCTGGTCTCTGTGCAAGGTTATTGGTGCTCTGCAGCCTGGGTCCTGACAGGCCTCTAACCTCCCTCTTGTTTGCAATTCTCACACTCCTCCGAACCCTGAATTCCAAATGGTCAGCTCAATCTAGGGAACCTGTTTTGTCAAGGTCAGCCTGCTCGTTAGTTTGCTGAGCCTCATTATCAGACTGAGAACTGTCCTCCTTTCCCAAGTCCATTTGCACCTGGCTAGTTTCAGTATCGTCAACATCATTCCTTGCTGTGGGAAAATGAACTTGCACTCTCTATTCCTCATCTTCTACAACAAGGACACTTTGAACCTGATTGTGAACCTGAATCCCATTATCCTCATCAGAGTCAATCTGAGGTTCCAGCTGAGTCACAACAATAGGTCAGCATAAGCATTCATATTGCATGCACCCAGGGAAGGCTAAAAAAAACTAGGGAAACTGCAACTTCCATGGATTCCATAGCTATGATCCATGGCAGTTCAAGTGGTGTCAAACTGCATTAATTCTACAGTGTAAATGCAAACATTGGTTTGTTTCTAGATGCCTCCCCTGAAAACAGAAGGTGAGCAAAAGGAGGAAAGAAGAAAGTAGATGGACCGATGGGCGCATGGACATCTCTTTTTCGGGGGCACTTTTCCCCTTCTCTCCCCCATCTCGTTTTTCCTATTGATGACACTTGAGATGGGCTGAGTCAATTCAAAGGTGATTAAAAGTGTCGCTAATTGGTTTTCCAAGGAGGGAAGAGGCACTTGGCTGTTCCCAGGCGAGCCAAGAGTCCTAGAGGCAAAGCCTGCGCTTCCGGATGGCAATTACGGTTCTTTCTCATTCACCATCTTCCCTTCCTTGCCCTCTCCAGACAACGGTGACTCATTCCATGGCTCCTTCTTTCCAAATTACTCAGTTTTGGAATGAAAAGGAGCAAAGCATTTCCTCTGTCGGACCGGAGATGTGGCGTAGGAAAGCAGGCTTTCTGGGATAATCTACCCTGTAAATTTAATGTGGTTTGATATCATTTTAACTGCCATGGCTCCATGATTATGGAATCCTGGGAGTTATAGTTGTACAGGGCCTTTTTCAGCCCAATAGGGCTGGTGTTCCAGCAAACTGTACCTCCCAGGAGCCCTTAGCATTGAGCCATGGGAGTCAAACTGCATTCATTCTACAGTGTAGATCAGGCATGGGCAAACTTTGGCCCTCCTTCCAGGTGTTTTGGACTTCAACTCCCACCATTCCTGGCCTCATTTATTATTATTATTATTATTATTATTATTATTATTATTATTATTTTATTATGACACAGCAAACAAGATAGACATGCTGGATTTCGTATCACAAAATCACAAGTCGAACACTTCCCAAGTGTCTAGGACTGTGTGATGTATTTTCGGATGATGCGTGCAGATCCCAGTCGGGTGGCCTTTTGCAGTTGGCAGATCGTAATTTTGTCAATGTCTATTGTTTCCAAATTCTGGCTGAGATCTCTTGGCATGGCACCCAGTGTGCCCATCACCACCGGGACCACCTGCACTGGTTTCTGCCAGAGTCTTTGAAGTTCAATCTTGAGGTCCTGAGAGCGGCTGAGTTTTTCCTGTTGTTTTTCGTCAATGCGACTGTCACCTGGGATGGCGACATTAATGATCCAAACCTTGTTCTTTTCCACAACTGTGATGTCTGGTGTGTTGTGTTCCAGAACTTTGTCAGTCTGGATTCGGAAGTCCCACAGTATCTTTGCGTGCTCATTTTCCAATACTTTTGCAGGTTTGTGATCCCACCAGTTCTTTGCTGCTGGGAGGTGGTCCTTGAGGCATAAATTCCAATGGATCATTTGGGCCACACAGTTGTGCCTCTGTTTGTAGTCTGTCTGTGCGATTTTCTTACAGCAGCTGAGGATATGATCAATGGTTTCATCGGTCATCAGCTGATTTTTTGATCTTGGCCTGAATTGCCTTTGTCCTGATGTCTTGCTCCTGGGCTGCAAGGATCAGGCCTTCTGTCTCCTTCTTCAGGGTCCCATTCGTGAGCCAGAGCCAGGTCTTCTATTATTATTATTATTATTATTATTATTATTATTATTAATGGCCTTTGTCCTGATGTCTTGCTCCTGGGCTGCAAGGATCAGGCCTTCTGTCTCCTTCTTCAGGGTCCCATTCGTGAGCCAGAGCCAGGTCTTCTATTATTATTATTATTATTATTATTATTATTATTATTATTAATTGCCTTTGTCCTGATGTCTTGCTCCTGGGCTGCAAGGATCAGGCCTTCTGTCTCCTTCTTCAGGGTCCCATTCGTGAGCCAGAGCCAGGTCTTCTATTATTATTATTATTATTATTATTATTATTATTATTATTATTATTATTATTAATTGCCTTTGTCCTGATGTCTTGCTCCTGGGCTGCAAGGATCAGGCCTTCTGTCTCCTTCTTCAGGGTCCCATTCGTGAGCCAGAGCCAGGTCTTCTATTATTATTATTATTATTATTATTATTATTATTATTATTATTAATTGCCTTTGTCCTGATGTCTTGCTCCTGGGCTGCAAGGATCAGGCCTTCTGTCTCCTTCTTCAGGGTCCCATTCGTGAGCCAGAGCCAGGTCTTCTATTATTATTATTATTATTATTATTATTATTATTATTATTATTAATTGCCTTTGTCCTGATGTCTTGCTCCTGGGCTGCAAGGATCAGGCCTTCTGTCTCCTTCTTCAGGGTCCCATTCGTGAGCCAGAGCCAGGTCTTCTATTATTATTATTATTATTATTATTATTATTAATTGCCTTTGTCCTGATGTCTTGCTCCTGGGCTGCAAGGATCAGGCCTTCTGTCTCCTTCTTCAGGGTCCCATTCGTGAGCCAGATCCAGGTCTTCTATTATTATTATTATTATTATTATTATTATTATGATGAATGGCCTTTGTCCTGATGTCTTGCTCCTGGGCTGCAAGGATCAGGCCTTCTGTCTCCTTCTTCAGGGTCCCATTCGTGAGCCAGATCCAGGTCTTCTATTATTATTATTATTATTATTATTATTATTATTATGATGAATGGCCTTTGTCCTGATGTCTTGCTCCTGGGCTGCAAGGATCAGGCCTTCTGTCTCCTTCTTCAGGGTCCCATTCGTGAGCCAGAGCCAGGTCTTCTATTATTATTATTATTATTATTATTATTATTATTATTATTATTATTATTATTATTATTATTATTTGCCTTTGTCCTGATGTCTTGCTCCTGGGCTGCAAGGATCAGGCCTTCTGTCTCCTTCTTCAGGGTCCCATTCGTGAGCCAGAGCCAGGTCTTCTTCTTATCAGCTTTTCCTTCAATTTTGTCAAGGAACTTTCCATACAGTGTTTTGTTGTGCCACCTTGACGTGGTGGGGGGGCTTAGCTGCTCCAATGATGACTGAGGGCTGTGCTGGCGGTAGTGTAACTACCGGCAGGTCCAACCAAGCCAGAGAGGCCTCAGCTGAGGAGCAGAACTAAGAGCACCTAACCCATTAGCATTATGGAGAATCAATCCCAGACGAAGTCTATACTGGCTCGGTCGTCGCCCAGGATAAAAAGGACCGCGGTGGATGCTGCTGATTCTGGACATCCATCGACATGTGGGCTACGGAATCATCAAAACCCAAATGAACAGTCACAGAAGCGGCAGAAATATACAACGCCAGAAAACCGCATTATTATTATTATTATTATTATTATTATTATTATTATTATTATTATTATTATTGTTGTGTTCTCTTCCAACTCTATGATTCTAGGATCTGTCAGGAGTGCTTGGATGGTGTCTTCCTGCCAGGCAGAAAGGATTGGACTAGATGCCCTTTGGCAAATTTTACTATTTTACTATCTTTACCAAGGTGTGTCCCATTGTCCCAGGTCGTTTTGGATTCTAAGTCCAAAGGATGACGGCCAGCACAACACAAGGTGAGAGAGAGACTAGCAGTTCCAGTCCAACAATATTCAGTTCGGTGCAGGATTCTCACCCGGGCCCCGTCTAAAGTGTGTGCTAGAAACCTGCCGGCCAAGGTTCAAAAGGTGAGTGCAGCTGCTTTCTCCGCCTCCACCGACCGACCGACCGACCGGAGGGATGACTCAGGCTTGTTTTCCTCTCTCTGCCATTTCTTTCCTCCCTCCCGGTTGCTGACAGGTGACACCTCCGCTGATAAGGTGCCAGGTGAGCGAGAGAGGAGGATGCCTATCGCCTTACTCACCCCCACCTTGCCCTGAACTTCTCCGGGAAAGGTCAGTAGGTGAAGAGACGGCTTGCATGACCAGCAATGCTCCCTCTTGACCGCTGGCCCGGATGGGAGCCAAGGACCAGCAGCCGCTATCAGGCACGGGCCAGCTTCGGCTTTCGCTCCAGGTGTTTTGGACTTTAACTCCCACCATTTCTAACAGCCTACTGGTTGTTAGCAATTGTTGGAGTTGAAGTCCAAAACACTTGGAGGGCCAAAGTTGGCCCAGGCCTGCTCTAGGCCCTGGAGCACGAAGCTTTGAGATATAACACTATGTAACACAGTGTTTGTTCCTGCATTATATGCTCAGTGAAACAGCATTATATGCTCCATGTGTCAATACAGACTATCTAATGCAGTTTCAAACTGCATTACAATGGTCAGTGTAGATGGAGTACATGTCTTTTTTTCTTGGCCTATAGCCATAGCCAAGTGAGTGCATTTATTTAATGTATACCCCGCCTTCTCCTTGCCATGGGACTACAATCATTTTAAATAAATATATACTGTAGAGTCTCACTTATCCAACACAAACGGGCCGACAGAACGTTGGATAAGCGAATATGTTGGATAGTAAGGAGGGATTAAGGAAAAGCCTATTAAAAATCAAATTAGATTATGATTTTACAAATTAAGCACCAAAACATCATGTTATACAACAAATTTGACAGGAAAAAGTAGTTCAATACGCAGTAATGTTATGTAGTAATTAGTATTTACGAATTTAGCACCAAAATATCACAATGTATTGAAAATATTGACTACAAAAATGTGTTGGATAATCCAGAACATTGGATAAGCGAGACTCTACTGTACCTTACAACCTCTGAGGATGCGTGCCATAGATGTGAGTGAAACATCAGGAGAGAATGCTTCTGGAACATGGCCATACAGCCCGGAAAACACGCAAAAACCCCTAAATTAAAACTGTAGCCAGTTCGCCTTTGATCAATACAATTCTGGGTTGCATCAATAGGAGCAAAGTCTTTGGATCATGGGAAGTGGACATTATGCTCTGCTTTGGCCAAACCTCACCAGAGAAAAGGAACCAAAAATGGTGAGATATCTGTAAACAGAAAGCTCTAGGATGAACAGTGAAGGGATTTGGTTACATGTAGCTTCCAGACAAGAAGATGGATCAGTGTGGCTTCTATTCTATTCCATCATCCAAGTCACGGATCGTGATCTTGAATAGTTGAAAGGTCCCTTCTCTCCAGAGGGAAGAAGAGGAGCCAACGGACAGAAACATCCTTTGAGTTCGGTCAGTCAGTTTATTTATTTACCGGTGGGTGCTGGAGCGATCCAGGTGGGCGGTGATGGCACCTATTAGGACACGGGGCCAGGGGAGGGGCGGGGCCTCTTCACAAGTGCCGGAGACAGGGCTGAGCCACTGAGGCGCCTCTTAGGACACAGGGGGCGGAGCTAGAGGAGTGGGCGTGGCTTCTTCCCAAGAGCCTGAGACAGGGCTGAGCATCTATACCTCTCCTGAGGCGCTTGTTTGGACACAGAGGGCGGAGCTAGGGAAGTGGGTGGGGCCTCCTTCCAAGAGCCTGAGACAGGGCTGAGCCTCTATACCTCTCCTGAGAGGCCTTTTAGGACTAAAGGGCGGGGCTAGGGGTGGGTTGGGGCCTCTTTCCAGGAACGCGAGACAGGGCTGAGCCTCTGTTTACCTCCCCTGAAGCGTTTGTTAGAACACGGGAGCGGGGTATAGAGGTTCAGCCCCGTCAGGCACTTGGGAAGAGGCCCCGCCCCCTCCTCTAGCCCCACCCTCCTGTGTCCTGGCAGGCGCTGCAGGACAGAGATAGAAGCTCAGCCCTGACTCAGAGCTTGTAACTCCGCCCATCCCAGTCCTGGCCACCCATTTGTGGCCCCGCCCACCTCCCCTTCCCACTCCCAGCCCTGCATCTTGGACCAGGGGAGAGGCTCAGCCCCGCCCTCTTGAGCAGGAGCCACGCCCACCCCTCTAAGCCACACCCCCCCTTTCCAGGGAACACAGATTAATATTTTTTTCTGGAAAGGGGGCAGCAGGCCAAATAAGTTTGGGAACCACTGAGCTAGATGATATACAACCCGTTTGGCAGGAACTAATCAGAATTCTCTTTCAATAGCCTATGGAAAGTAGGAAAATAAAGCTGTTTCCAAGGATTTGCCTCTTGTGAGCATGCTTTTGTTCCGAGAACTTCCAGGGTCTGACAAATGGGTCCTCTTCTTCATCCTGGAAAGAAGTGACTATTTGGGTGCCATGAAGAAATTTCTGTTCTGGGCCCAGTTCTGTTCAACTTCTTTATTAATGACTTGGACGAAGGTTTAGAGGGCAGGCTGATCAAGTGTGCAGATGGGAGCAAACCGGGGTGGGGGGGGGGGGAGCGAATACTCAGGATTGATCAGGATTCAAAAGGACGTTAACAGATGAGAGAGCTGATTGGCCTAAACTAACAAAATGAATTTCGTAGGTAGAAAAAATGAAATGCACAAATGCAGAATGAGTGATGCCTGTCTATTTAGACTGCAGAAGAGAAGATGGAGATAAGACAAAAATAACTGAAAGGCGGTCTTAAGGAAGATGGAGCAGGCTTGCTTTCAGGGCCAGCCCAAGTTAATTTTCAAGTGTAGGCGAACAGAATTTTGTCCCTCCCCCCAAAACCAATCACTGAAAAATAAAAGTGTTGGATAAGTGAAAATGTTGGATAATAAGGAGGGATTAAGGAAAAACCTAAATAATGAACAACACTCTGAAAACAGGGGAATTCCAGACAGTAAACAATCAGTGCCAGCTAACACCTCCCAACCAAGGATGCCCCAGGGAGGAAGCAGCCAGGCATTGAATCTGCAAGGCCATTAAATGCTAATCAAGCCGGCCAATTGCAACATTCACACTAGCCTCAAACAGGCAAGAGCTCTTTCTTCCACCCTGGACTTTCCACAGATATATAAACCCCACTTATCTAGCTTCCAACAGACCTCACAACCTCTGAGGATGCCTGCCATAGGTGTGGGCCTGGCCCCGGAGGCAGGTGTGGCCCCGGAGGTGGCCCTGGCCCTGGGCCAGGCCCCGGAGGCCGGGCACAGGCCCCGAAGGCGAGCAGGCGCAGACCGAAGCCGAGAGGAGGTGGGGGGAGTGCCTCAACTGTGCCCCCTACAGAATGGCGCCACAGGCAAATATGCCTAGTTTGCCTCGCGGTTGAACCGCCTCTGCTTGCTTTCTGCTCCCCTTGAAACTTGGACTCAATGGAGGCATGGGGGACTCAAAGGAGGAGATTCCACCTGAACATGAGGAGGAACTTCCTGACTGTAAGGAGATCTGTTCAGCAGTGGAACTCTCTGCCTTGGAATGTGGTGGAAGGTCTTTCCTAGGAAGCATTAAACAGAGGCTGGATGGCTATCTGTCAGGTATATTTAATTGTGGGGGTAATTTGAATGTGATTTTTACTCTTTCTTGTCAGGGGGTTGGACTGGATGGCCCACAAGGTCTCTTCCAATTCTATGATTCTATGATTCTATGATTGTGCTTTTCCTGCATGGCACAAGGGGGTTGGACTAGATAGCCCATGAGGTCTCTTCTAACTCTATGATTACATGATTCTGGCAGCCTTTCAGCTCTGGACCTCCTTTCAAAGAGAAGCAAGCTCAGTGCCGTCCCCATTGAGCTTACTGAAATACTACGGTTCCTCCTGGCTTTTGGGTTTCATAACTGATCTGAAATCTGTGTCTGGAACATTTTCCTGGCTTGGAGGGCTGTGGATGGGTGCTTTGGACAAATAATTATAGCTAAGATGCCTATCATCCCTGTGAGCCCCAGGATGACCTTCATCTCCATGCCGTGAGAAAAGAGGAGCATCTCACCTGGAGCCCATCCAACCTTGGAGATCAGGGGCTTGGCTCGTAATTTGCTGTGCAGTTTTAAACTGGGGGAGTTGATGATGTTAATTCCTTAATTCTTAGCTTTGGGAACCAGAGATGTGTTTTGTTTCCTTCTGCGGCAAGGTTTAATGACAGAGCCGTGTGCGTGTATCACGCAGCCCATGTTTCCAGATCTATCCGCCTTGTCACCGGCTGCTGCGATATTATCAGGTGTTGTCTTGCAGAGGCAAACAGCCAGGGAGGACTTTTGGGCTCCGGTCGGTTTCTGTCAAGTCCCAACAGAGAGCCGTGGCAAAGGCGTTTCACTCTGGGGCATTCCCATTGCTGCCCCCTGTTCCCCAGTCTTCCCAGTTGGAGCGCTTCCCATTTGGGTTGAGAGAGGAAGGAGAGATAGGATCTGCGAGAGAGAGAGAGAGAGAGAGAGAGAGAGAGAGAGAGAGAGAGAGAGACAATAGGTGATAAAAGGGGCAATTAAGTCAGAAAGGCACCAACAGATGCTCTGATGACAGCTGTGCGGACGCTGGGCCAAGGTGCGGTTGTTTCCCAATCTCGGCATCATCAACATCGCAAGGTGTGTCCGCAAGTGTTTATCGGCTCCACCGTTTGCTGGGAAAACAAAAGGAGGAGAAGTTCACAAATAGGTTCACACAGCCAAGGAGGAAATGGCACCTTGGCACAGATGGGTCCCAAACGCGGACTGGCGTTGGGCTACCAGAAAAACCAAAGTGCTCTTCCAGGTAAGGCACCAGCCAATCCCTCTGCAAGGCCAGGAATGCATCTCAATGGGGCAACGTTACAAAATGTTGGCCATTTCCGCTCCCTTGGCAGCCACCTCTCCACAAAAGTCAACATTGACACTGAAATACAACACCGCCTGAGCTCTGCGAGTGCAGCATTCTTCTGAAAGAAGTAGAGAGTGTTTCGAGGATTGGGACATTTATTTATTTATTTACAGCATTTATATTCCACCCTTCTCATCCCGAAGGGGAATCATGGTGGATCACAATGTACATATATTCAATATATGTACATTCAATGCCATTAGGCATATGACACACACAGACAAAGACACAGAGGCTATTTAACATTTTACATCTTCTGGCTTCATGAGGGTATGCTTGATTCCGGCCACAGGGAGAGCTGCTGACATCCGTAGGGAGACCAAGATGCTTTTTAAAAAGCTATTGTCTTCCCTACTGTGTTATACACCTGCAAAACGTGGACCATCTGCAGTTATCACACTCAACTTTTGGAACAATTCCAGCAGCATTGACTCCAAAAAATACTGCAAATCTCTTGGGAAGATAGGCAGACAAATGTCATCATTCTGTAAGAAGCGAAAAAACACCAGCACTGAAATGGTGATCCTTCGCCACCAACTTTGCTGGAATGAATGAGAACATGGACTTTACATGACCTGTACAAAGATTTATTGAGGATTCTGGACGAATGGATTCTAGTCTTGGACATGCTTAAAATTTTATATAATGTGATTTTATTTTGCAATGGTATCTGTTTTATATGAATTGTTGTTTTGTAGATTTTTTTTATAAAATTGTTGTTTTTACACTGTTTTTAGGCATTGAATTTTTGCCTATTTATTGTAAGCCGCTTTGAGTCCCCTCGGGGAGAAAGGCGGGGTAAAAGTGATGTAAATAAATAAATACATGAATGAATATCCCATTGTCCAAATGCCCAAACACCACCGGCTCCCAAAGCATTTACTATATAAAGCATACCTCACAACCTCTGAGGATGCCTGCCATAGATGTGGGCGAAACATCAGGAGAGAATACTTCTGGAACATGGCCATACAGCCCAGAAAACATACAACAACCTGGTGATCCCGGCCGTGAAAGCCTTCGACAACACATTTACTATACACTCAACTCAAGAACAGAACACGGAATGTTGATGGACAGGAAAAGAGATTCAAAGATGGGCTTAATGCTAAAAACTGTGGCATCGATACCGAGAGAGAACTGGGAAGCCCTGGCCCTTGAGCATCTGACTGGAGGTCAGCTCTGACCAGCAGTGCTGTGGAATTCGAAGGGAGGGAGGTTGAAAGATAGGCATATGTCAAGAAGAAGAAGAGGAGTCAAGCCAACCCTTGTCAGGACTGCCTTCCACCTGGAAACCAATGCCCACACTGTGGAAGAACACGCAGATCAAGCATAGGTCTCTCTACAGGCCCCTATGGACCCACCACCAAGACCCTGCACTTGGAAGGCAATCAGTTTCGGATGTGATAGCCTATGATGACATCTATTGGAGACTGGTGCAAAAGAGAAGGTGCCGAAACAGCAAAAGTATTTTATTTATGTTATTTATTTGAAATATTTATATTCTGCCCTTCTCGCCCCGAAGGGGACTCAGGGAGGAGCACAACATATATACGGCAAACACTCCATGCTGGGACATAAAATAATTATAAATAGACACAAACATTTTTGAGCTTATTTGGTGTACTTCATGGTGTTAATGGAACACATCAGCCTGTTTTGAATCAACAAATACGTGAGAAATCTGAGACTCAAAATGGAGACATTACAAACCATAAAGGAGTATCTATCGGAGGGAGGCTTCATGGTTCTAATAGATTTGAAAGAAGCATATTACCATATTCCAGTAACAGAAGCACTGTATATCCCTGTATTGCTTTCTAGCTTGCTTTTAGAACTACAGTAGAGTCTCACTTATCCAACATAAACGGGCCGGCGGAATGTTGGATAAGCAAATATGTTGGATAATAAGGAGGGATTAAGGAAAAGCCTATTAAACATTGAATTAAATTATGATTTTACAAATTAAGCACCAAAACATCATGTTTTACAACAAATTTGAAAGAAACAGTAATTCAATATGCAGTAATGCTGTGTAGTAATTACTGTATTTACAAATTTAGCACCAAAATATCACGATGTTTTGAAAACATTGACTACAAAAATGCGTTGGATAATCCAGAACGTTGGATAAGCGAGTGTTGGATAAGTGGGACTCTACTGTAGTATGAATTTCTTTCTTTTTATATAATAATAATAATAATAATAATAATAATAATAATAATAATAATAATAATATAAAATTTTATTTGTATTCCTCCCAATCTCCCCAAGGGGACTTATAAAAATATCTGAAGGGAACTCATGGAAAAGGTGGATCCAGGTTGTTCTTTGCTCCAGAGACAACAAATGGATTCAAATGGCAAGAAGAGAGATTCCACCTAAACATTAGGAAGGATCTCTTAGCTGCAAGAACTGTCCAACAATGCAATAGTGGTGGACTCTCCTTCCTTGGAGCTCAATAGAGCTTGGATGATCACCTTTCAAGAGTGCTTTTGCTTTGTATTCCTGCACGATATGCAAAACACACAATGCAGATCTGTGGGTGATGCACACACTTGCACAACACACATCCCTGTGTCCACAACCTTGAGAAAAAAGTGGTAACAAAGATGCCCAACCACTAGGGTTGTCCAAAAATTCGTTATGATTCTTATATCGGAATTATTTCGGATTGTTCTTGCTTTTTTAATCGAGTTCCGAGACGTTGTCCCTGGGCGCAACTGGCAATGTAATTTGAATCATCGTTGGCCCATTCTCTAATTGTGTCTTAATGTTTTGTTAAATTCCCCCCCCCCTCCCCCAAAAAAGGAAGGGGCCTGAGTCCAGGAATGGTGGGAGTTGAAGTCCAAAACACCTGGAGGGAGCACCGAAGTTGGCCCATAACCAATGGCTTGCTCCTTGGGGTACGTTTCCTTTTCCCCTTCCCATGGAAATGCAGTAGGAAGGGATCCGGATGGTTTTCGGTCTCCTTCTTCCCGTTCTCTGCCGATGCTTTGGCTTCCAGGGGCTGGAAGGGACTCCGGCCTTGAGCTTCCTGCTTCTGGCTGTTTCAGGATTCACGGCACGTTCTTCTTGGCCGGGGCCGGAGCCAGGCATACCGAGGCCTGATTTATGGCTCGCCTCTCTTCCAGCCCGGCTTCGGCTGGGGATGGAGACATGGCATGCGCCGGCCCCATGTGTCCAAGGAGCCTCCGTGGCCAAGGGCAACATTCCTGGACTTCCAGGTTGGGCTCCAGCAGCTCCCAAAAAACCCCACAAAGTGCAGGAGGAGAACCTCCCGCGTTTCACAAATGAAGGTCTGGGAAACTGCAGAGAGTGAGTGAGTGGTCAAGGAGGGCCAAAGGGAGCCAGTAAGGAGAACGTGCAAGTGGCAGCTGTGTGTTGCTGAAAGCTTTCATGGCCAGAATCACAGTGTTGTTGTGTGTTTTCCAGGCTGTATGGTCATGTTCCAGAAGTATTCTCTCCTGACGTTTCGCCCACATCTACGGCAGGCATCCTCAGAGGTTGTGAGGTATATGCTTTTGCTTCAACCTCCTGCTGCTGGAGTCGCTTTTTGCATCTTGAACTCAGTTTGCAACAGTTGAAGTCCGTCAGGGAAGGAGAAAGGGCTTGTAAAATTGCAACTCCCAGGAGTCCTGGGATGTGACCCCACTTTAACTTTGATGGCACAATGCTATGGAATCCTAGGAGCTGTAGTTTTACAAGGCCTTGTGCCTTCTCTGCCAAAGAGAAGGCATAACACCTTGTAAAACTACAACTCCCATAGTAGTTACAGTGATATCACGCTGCATTGATTCCACAGTGTAGATGCATCCAGGGAAGGCCAAAGTCCTTGTAAAACTACAAGTACCAGGAGTCCTGGGATGTGATTCCACTTGAACCGCAATGGCGCAATGCTATGGGAAACTAGGAGCTGTAGTTTTAGAAGGTCTTGTGCCTTCTGGATCCTTCCTAGCTCTTCTCCTATGATTCCTAGTTGCATTTTGCAGACTCCATATGAGTTGATCCCTTGCAGTTTTGCGCATGGCTCTCCTTTTCTTCGACATCTCCCAGAGCGGCTTGCATTCTTCCTCCTGCCGTGTGAAGGGCTGGGCTTGGAGGACTGTCTTCTGCCAGGGGTTAATAATCATCGTTATCCTTGTATTATTTTTATTAGTGCACTTCCCTCTCCCCAAAGGTCAACAAACCCTGCTCTCCAAGCAAATTACCCGGAGGAGGAGGCGGCGGCGGGTGAGTGCCAAGGAAGGAGAGCTCTCCAGTTGGAGCACTCACTCATTCACTCACTCACTCCAGAGAACAGAGACTTGAACTTGATCTGTCAACTTCGATTGTCCTGTTTATCCCTGTTTTTCAAACAAGGGAAGACGGAATAAGGAGCGGAAACGAAGGGGAGGAAGAGGCGGCTGCCAAGAGACCCATCGGCTGCTGACATCCAAGTGCCTGGCCAACTTCATCTGGGAAAAAGGGCACCGCAAACACTCTCCATGTTCCGGGTTCAAAACATAAGCATTTTTTGGGGGGTCCAAATGTTTTAATTTTGTTTTCCAAAAAAAGAAGAAAAAAATCAACTCAAACTATTTAAAAAGGGAGAAAAGAAGGGAAGGTGGCACAGTGTGTTGAAGTGCTGAGCTGATGAATGTGCAGACCGAAAGGTCCCAGGTTCAAATCCAGGGAGCGGAATAAGCTCCCGCTGTTAACCCCAGCTTCTGCCAACCCAGCAGTTCAAAAACATGCAAATGTGAGTAGATCAATAGGTACTGCTCCGGTGGGAAGGTAACGGTGCTCCATGCAGCCATGCCAGTGGCCACATGACCTTGGAGGTGTCTACGGACAATGCCGGCTCTTCGGCTTAGAAATGGAGATGAGCACTAACACCCAGAGTCGGTCACGACTGGACTTAACGTCAGGGGAAACCTTTACCTTTTACTAGAGGAAACATCACAGGATATAGAACGTAAGTTACAGAGCCATGTTAGTTAAATAGTCCTACACCTGAGTCTATTGCATTCTCAAAGACAAACGGGGATAGAGTCTTGTTATACATATTCTTTAGTACAGTGGTTCTCAACCTTCCTAATGCTGCAACCCTTTAATACAGTTCCTCATGTTGTGGTGATCCCCAACCATAACATTATCGGCTCTTAGGAATTGTGGGAGTTGGAGTCCAAAGCACCCATGGCTGGTTACATACGCATAATACTTTTAGTTCACAAATCCAATTGCAGTCATCTTCTGTTTTTGTTTTGTTTTTTTGTAAAATCCAGAAAAGGTTTCCATTAGTCTTGCAGTTTTTGTGTATTTTCTTGTTGTAGAATTACAGTTAATTTGCCCATTTCAACCATTTCATTTGTTGTTGTTGTTGTTATAATCCATTCATCTGAAACACAAGCATTATTGAATGGAGCCTAGAAGATGGAAGCCAATGGACTGGCAAATAAATCCAACCCGGTGTTGCCTCCAAAGGAGGTGTCCAGGGTCCTGAAACTGGTCCCCGTCTCCTTGGGGCACAATGGAGATTGATGCAGTCTGGCACCACTTCAAAGTTATAGAGTCCTGGGAGATGTAGTTTTTCATGTTCTTTAGTCTTTGTTGCAAAACCTTTAGCCTTCGTGTTGTCGAAGGCTTTCACGGCCAGAATCACTGGGTTTATTTCCACAGCAAGCTGGCTTCAGGAAAGAAAAAAGTTGCAAATCACAAGTGTTGAACCTGACTCAGCACATAGAAGATGGGTTTCAAAGGCAGCAGATGACAGGAGCTGCCTTCATAGACCCATCAGCCTCTTCTGACACTATAAATCATTGCCTTCTCCAGAGAAAAACTTATAATATCACAAAAACTACCACCTCGCTCGCTTCACAGGAAATCTGCTACAAAACAGGAGCTTTTTTGTTGAATTCCAGGGTCAGAGAAGCATAAAAACAGCCTGCCTCAGGGGAGCGTGCTTGCTATATCAGTATTTAATATTTACACCAATGATCAGCCACTGCCAGAAGGGACAGAGAGTTTCATCTATACTGACGATTGTGCCATCACCGCTCAGGCACTCACTTCACTTCGGCAATCCCTCACAGCTCGAGGATGATGGTTCTCTAAGTGTAGTGTCTTGGCGGTGGATGCGTAGGTGGCTGTGGAGACCTGTTCTTGATCCCCATGGTCTTTCTTCCGCAGTGAAGACATCGGTTTTCAGGGTTGGCTTGGACCACCTTCCTCTTGGCACGTTTCTCCCTTAAGCCTTATTTTAAGTACTATGTTATCCTCCTTCGGATCCTCCGTTGAGGTCTTCAGGTCTTTGGATTGTGCTTGGTCTGGAACCTTCCCCGCAGCCCCTGCTGGGAGTGCATGACTTCGGTGGTTACGCCCGCAGGTTCATAGGAACACACAAGCCCCCTCACCACGACACGGTGACAATCCATCAAAGGAGCACCGCTCAGGCAGGGAGCTTTGAAACAGTTGCACAGAAGCTCTCTGAAGCTTTAGGTGCTCTTGCTGCCTATGACAGGGGAAACCAGCAGATCCCTAAGCCATGTAAAATGCAGGCATGTGCTTTTCATCTTAAGAACAGAGAAGCGTCTCGAGCTCTGAGGATGACCTGGGAAGGAATCCCACTGGAGCATTGCAGCACAACAAAATATCTGGGAGTTACTGTGGACCGTGCCCTGGCTTACAAGAAGCTCTGCTTGACTATCAAGCAAAAAGTGGGTGTTAGAAATAATATAATACGAAAGCTGACTGGCACAACCTGGGGATCACAACCAGACCCAGTGAAGACATCTGCCCTTGCGCTTGGCCACTCTGCTGCTGAATACGCATGCCCAGTGTGGAATACATCTCACCACGTTAAAGCCTTTGAGTTCCCTCAGGTCTAGATTTCTATGTTATGAGCCTTCTGCTCCAGGGACCCCTCCATAGCAAACCATTATGATGGCACAGTTCCAGTGTAGACGCCTTGTGATTTTGGGATTTCCTTTTGAGAGGATGTTTGGAGGTTTCAACCAAATGACTTCAATGGCTTCTTGAGAAACATGCCTAGGATTCCATAGGATGCAGTGGGGTCCTAATGGGATAAAAGGCCCCCAGGGAACCCTGTCCTTGGGCCACCGTTGTCTTGGCCTTCCTTGCTTTCGGAGGAAATCCAAGCCTCAAACCTGCTGCTTCTCAAAACAGCTGTAAGTTGATCCTTCTCACAAGGGCTGCGTCTCCCGCTGCTGCAAAGCCGATCCCTTCCAACAAAAGTCGAATTTGCATCTGAAATTTGTCATTGTGGACCAACCATCAAATTACATAACGTGAACAAAAAAAAATCCACCGGCGAAGGGAATTTGGAAGACGCCTGGCATGCCTGGAATGAGGCTCTGGTTTTCTGGTGTGGTTACCATTCCCGTAAGAGATATTCATCTCAGTTACCTTGGCATTCTTCTGGGAAAACCTCCGGGAGTTGAGTTTAATTTGAGACAGGAAGGAGCGCCGGGAGTGCGCCAAGGTCCTGGCCCGGGCCTTGCAAGGGGATGGATGTGCCTTCGCTCCTTCAAGACAAACCGGTCGGGGCTGGTCGAGAAGGCATTTGCTTTGGGCCATCTCCATTCCTGGCCTGGATTTGCCTCTCTCCATCAAAGCCTTTCAGCCGAAACTCTTCTCCTCTTGTTCTCTCTGGGCTGAAGAGGAACAGTGTTGTTGCTCAGGAAAGGCCCAGGCATCAAACACACAGGATCATAGACTAATAGAGTTGGAAGAGCCCACATGGGCCATCCAGTCCAATCCCCTGCCATGCAGGAAAAGCACAACCAAAGCACCCCTGAGAGATGGCCATCCAGCCTCTGTTTAAAAGCTTCACTGCAATATTACAATCATAGAATCACAGAATCATGGAGTTGGAAGAGATCCCATGGACCATCCAGCCCAACCTCCTGCCATGCAGGAAAAGCACAACCAAAGCACCCCTGACAGATGGCCATCCAGCCTCTGTTTAAAAGCTTCACTGCAACATTACAACCATAGAATCACAGAATCATGGAGTTGGAAGAGACCCCATGGACCATCCAGCCCAATCCCCTGCCATGCAGGAAAGGCACAACCAAAGCACCCCTGAGAGATGGCCATCCAGCCTCTTTTTAAAAGCTTCACTGCAATATTACAATTATAGAATCACAGAATCATAGAGTTGGAAGAGACCCCATGGACCATCCAGCCCAATCCCCTGCCATGCAGGAAAGGCACAAAATACCCTCAATAGATGGTCATCCATTCTCTGTTTAAAAGCCTCCAAGGAAGGAGCTTCCACCAGAATCCAGGGCAGAGAGTTCCACTGTTGAACAGTTCTTCTTATTGTTCAGGTGGAATCTCCTTCCCTGTGATTTGAACGCATGGCTCCATTGAGTCCTGGTCTCCAGGGCAGCAGAAAGGAAGCCTTGCTCCCTCTTCCTAATGGCATCCTTTCACATATTTACACATGCTCTCATGTCTCTTCCCAGCCTTCTCTTCTGGAGGCTAAACAGACACATCTCTTTAAGATGCTCCTCAGAGAGATTCATGGTCTCCAGACCTTTTCGTCTCCCTCTTTCTCTGGACGCCTTCCAGCTTAGGCTCAGCATCTCTTTTCAACTGTGTTGCCCAGAATTGGACACAATGTGATTCCAGGTACAGAGGTCTGACCAAAGCCAAATAGAGTAAGGTCCCATGACTTCCCTCGATCTGGACACTAGACTCCTTTGGATGCAGCCCAAAATCCCATTGGCCTTTTTAGCTGCTGCATCACACTCTTGGCTCATGTTCAACTTGTTCTCCATGAAGACTCCAAGATCTTTCTCACATGGGCTGTTGTCTAGCCAGGAGTCACCCAGACTCCTACAAGACTTTATCAACATGTCCTGTAGACCTCTATCCTAGTCATTAATAAAGACGATGAACAGAACTGGGCTCAGGACAAGAACCATCTTGATGGGACTCCCCTAGTCACTTCATTCTTTGCAGGATGCAGAGGAGGAACCATTGGGGAGAAACACCCTTTGTTCTAGGTTACAGATGCCAGTTCAACATTTGCAGGTAGGAGAGAATGCTTCTGGATGATGGCTATACAGCCCGGAAAACTCACAGCAACCCATTTGTGGGTTCGACTGTTCATGAATTTGATTTAAATGTCCTCTTTAGGCAGCACTAAGGTCCTCCAGGGCAGCTCTTCTGGTCCACTTCCCAAAAATCTATCTATCTATCCATCTATCCATCTATCCATCTATCCATCTATCCATCTATCCATCTATCCATCTATCCATCTATCCATCTATCCATCTATCCATCTATCCATCTATCCATCTATCCATCTATCCATCTATCCATCTATCATCTATCTATCTATCTATCTATCTATCTATCCATCCATCCATCCATCCATCCATCTATCCATCCATCCATCCACCCAACTGTCTGTCTGTCTGTCTGTCTGTCTGTCTGTCTGTCTGTCTGTCTATCTATCTATCTATCTATCTATCTATCTATCTATCTATCTATCTATCTATCCATCCATCCATCCATCCAGCCATCCATCCAACCGTCTGTCTATCTATCTATCTATCTATCTATCTATCTATCTATCTATCTATCTATCTATCATCTATCCATCCATCCACCCAACTGTCTGTCTGTCTGTCTGTCTGTCCGTCCGTCCGTCCGTCCGTCCGTCCATCCATCCATCCATCCATCCACCCACCCAACCGTCTATCTATCTATCTATCTATCTATCTATCTATCTATCTATCTGTCTGTCTGTCTGTCTGTCTGTCTGTCTGTCTGTCTGTCTGTCTGTCCGTCCGTCCGTCCGTCCGTCCGTCCGTCCGTCCGTCCGTCCGTCCGTCCGTCCGTCCATCCATCCATCCATCCATCCATCCATCCATCCATCCATCTATCTATCTATCTATCTATCTATCTATCTATCTATCTATCTATCTATCTATCTATCTATCCATCCATCCATCCATCCACCCAACCGTCTGTCTGTCTGTCTATCTATCTATCTATCTATCTATCTATCTATCTATCTATCTATCTATCTATCTATCCATCCATCCATCCATCCACCCAACCGTCTGTCTGTCTGTCTGTCTGTCTGTCTGTCTGTCTGTCTGTCTGTCTGTCTATCCATCCATCCATCCATCCATCCATCCATCCAGCCAGCCAGCCAGCCAGCCAGCCAGCCAGCCAGCCAGCCAGCCAGCCATCCATCCATCCATCCATCCATCCATCCATCCATCCATCCATCCATCCATCCATCTATCTATCTATCTATCTATCTATCTATCTATCTATCTATCTATCTATCTATCTGACAAGACTTCCCTAAGAGATCTTAGGGAAGTCTTGTCTGTTTGTCTGCCTGTCTATGGGGAGTCTCCTTCTTTCTCTGGAGGTTTTCTTATTAATATTTTTTTATTTATGTTTTTAGGATTACAATAAAAGTAGGAGAACAATTTTAGTTGATAGGAAAGGTGCAGAAAAAAAAAGAAACAGAAGAATGATAAAGAAAATAAGGAAAAAGAAGAAAAAAAAGAGAGAAGAAAAAAACATTTTTTTTGCTACTTCCAGATCTTCTGAATTGCAGGTTCTTTGTATCTATCCGTTTCCAGCATTGGTTTTTGGCCTTTCGGTCTGTGGGTTGTTATAAGTTCATTTTCAATAAAGTTCTATCTTCTCTTTCTTCAAAAAGAGTCTCAGTTTATTCCAGTCCGTCTTTTGTCCTTGTGAACTGCTCTGTGCCAACATTTGTGTCAATCAATAGGTCCATATTCCTGATATCTAGGATTCTCAGGATGCATTTTTCAATAGAGGGAATTTCTTGGGTTTTCCATAGTTGGGCCAAGTATATCCTTGTGACAGTTGCTAAGTAAACAAATAATTGATTTGTGTTTTGGTCCATTTGAAAGTCAGTAATCCCGAAAAGAAAGTATTCTGGTTTGAATTCAGTTTTTTTTTTGGCAGTATTGTCTCCATCTTTCTGTGGACTTCATGCCAGAACCTTTTCACTTTTTTACACTTCCACCTCATGTGTATGGAATTGCCCTTGTTACTGTTCTCTTGAGGTTTTTAAGCAGAGGCTGGATGGCCATCTGTCAGGAGGGCTTGGATTGGGTCTTCCTTTGTGGCAGAACAGGAGTGGACTGGATGGCCCTTTAGGGTACCTTCCAATTATAGGATTCTATAATAGATAGATACAGTAGAGTCCAACACTTATCCAACACTCTCTTATCCAACGTTCTGGATTATCCAACGCATTTTTTTGTCAAATTTTTCAATATATCGTGATATTTTGGTGCTAAATTTGTAAATACAGTAATTACTGCATAGCATTACTGCGTATTGAACTACTTTTTCTGTCAAATTTGTTGCATAACATGATGTTTTGGTGCTTAATTTGTAAAATCATAATGTAATTTGATGTTTAATAGGCTTTTCCTTAAACTCTCCTTATTATCCAACATATTTGCTTATCCAACGTTCTTCCAGCCCGTTTATGTTGGATAAGTGAGACTCTACTGTAGATAGATAGATAGATAGATAGATAGATAGATAGATAGTCAGCCAGTGAGATAAATGATATATAGATGGGTTGTTGTGTGTCTTTCGGGCTGTGTGGCCATGTTCCAGAAGCATTCTCTCCTGACGTTTCGCCCACATCTATGGCAGGCATCCTCAGAGGTTGTGAGGTATGGAGAAAACTAAGCAAAGAGGTTAATATATATCTGTGGAAAGTCTAGGGTGAGAGAGGTCAGTATGAATGTTGTGTAGTTAATCACTTTAATTAGCATTGAAAAGCTTATCTGCTGTCTTCTTCCTGCCTCTGGGGCATCCTTTGTTTAGAGTCGTTAACTGCCCTAGGTTGATTCATGTCTGGAAATCCTCTGTTTTCAGAGTATTGCTTTTTATTTACTGTTCTGATTCTTGAGTTTTTTAATACTGGTAGCCAGATTTTGTTCATTTTCATGGTTTCTTCCTTTCTGTTGAAGTTGTCCACATGCTTGTGGATTTCAATGGCTTCTCTGTGTAGTCTGACATGATAGTTGTTAGAATGGTCCAGCATTTTTGTGTTCTCAAATAGTATTCTGTGTCCAGGCTGGTTCATCAAATGCTCTGCTATGGCTGATTTCTCTGGTTGAATTAGTCTGCAGTGCGAATGTGGGCGAAACGTCATGAGAGAATGCTTCTGGAACATGGCCACACAGCCCGAAAGACACACAACAACCCTGTGATCCTGGCCATGAAAGCCTTCGACAACACATCGATATATAGATGCTTGATAGGTAATAGATGGATGGATTGATTATATATTGAAAGCTAACTAGCTAGATAGCTCGAAGAGCTCTTAGGGACATCTTGTCTGTCTCTGTCTGTCTCTATCTGGACAATGGTTTTTTTTTGAATATTTTTATTAAAGTTTTATAGAAAAGGTTGGTAAGGTCTGTTATACAATGAAAATGGGAGAACAATATTTTTATAGAGAAGTAGAAAAAATATAGAATAAGAGAAAGAAAAAGGGAAAAAATAAAAAAAAAATGCAAAATTTTTAAAAAAGAAAAAAATGTTGACTTCCATCTTGCTTTTACTGGTCTTTGAATTCATTCATAGTCAATGTCTTATTGTAATGATACAAGTTTCCCTTCATCTTCTTCTAATCTTGGAATTGATTATCCTCAACTGATGAGATCTAGCTTGTTCTGTTTTAAATAGTCTTTCACTAGGTCCCAACTAGTTTCTTTTTTATGTAACCCCTAGTTTGATGTTAACCAGTAAGTCAGCCTATCTGTCTGGACCTCTATCTTGCAACCTCTGAGGATGCCTGCCATAGATGTGGGCGAAACATCAGGAGAGAATACTTCTGGAACATGGCCACACAGCCCGAAAGACATACAACAACCCTATCTGGACAATGTTTTTTTTACTTAATAATATTTTTTATTGTTATTATTGAGAAAATTACAATTATATAAACATATTCTATACATTTCCCCATCTTTTATTTACATTGACCCCTGTGCTCCCCTTCCCCGGAGCCATCTCTTCTTCTGAAGTCCCACCAAAAGTTCAATTCTTCATTTGGAGGTAAATTCCCATCTTCTTTTTCCAATAATTTTTCTAGAAATTTTCTCCAAAATCATTTTTTCCCCCACAATCCCTTCTTTACTTTTAAATTTGATGTTAGCTTGTCATTCAGTGCCATTCGCCAAACTTCTTTATACCATTCATTAATTTGTATTTTCATTTCTCCTTTCCAATATTTTGCAATTAGTAATCTAGCTGCTGTTAATAGCATGTCTATTAATTATTATTTTTTTTGGACAATGTTTGGACAATTTATCTGGACAATGTTAAGGGTGATGCTCTTGCCCTGAGATTCCTCCTCTCTGCCCTTGGGACTGGATCAGCGGGCCGAGCTCTAAGCTCCGGCAATTACCGTTTGTTCAGACCGCGATGCTGGAAGGATGTGCAGGCCTTGCTGAAGTGGATGCTTCCTCCTTTCTGCGAAAGATCTCTGCCCACCATCATGTGCCCGAGCCGACATCCCCGTGCGCTTGTGCCTCTTCCCCTGTCATCTGCCTCGATCCCTCCCCGTAATGCTCCTAATGACACCTAATGGCCCTGACATTTCCGAATGTCTGAGGTTAAGGGCTTCTCGAGCCTCCTGCGCCAGGCGGGGCCTTTTCACTGTCAGGAGGCATTGCGTCAGCCGCATCATGCGCGTGCGTGCGCACTTGTGGCATTTCAGCCAGCCGTGGCTCCTTGTCATTTGCAGAATCCACAACAGCATTCTCTTCCATCCAAAGGGAGTAAGGAGTCAGGCCCAGCAGCGGAGATCTGCACAGACCTCTCCAACGAGTTGAGGAGGCCCAAAGATTCTGGAAGCCAAAAAAGACAAATGGGCAAAGCAAGGGCAGGTGCTGTTGGGTGTATTTCAGAGGAGAGGATGGGCAAAGCAACTTCTGAGGATTCTTGGCCCAAGTAAACTCTGTGTCATAGACAGAACGCCACCAAATAGGATACAACACAGTTTATTGAGGTTACAGAACTGAAAATTGCCCGTAAGAAACAAAAGACTAGGCAAACACTTGACTTCAGTGTGAAAAGTAACAAAAATAGCTTCGTTTGAGTTTAAACAGTTCAAAAGAGTAAACCGGATTAAACAGAAGTTTAATCCGGGTTAAAACAAAAGTGCTTACTTCAGCCTGGCAATTAAACAAACAAATACTGGTAAACAGAGGTCAAAACGAACACAAAACCTAGCAGCAGAATCCTCTCTGCTACTCAAGAGCTACAGATGAGTAACTCAGGCTGTTTACTCCTCCGTGCAACGAGCGAAATCCAGGTCCAGGCACATCAATCAGGGTAACGGCGGTCAGCGGGGTCCCAATCCGGTCCGAGGTCGAAAGCCAAGTGCAGACGTCTAAGGTTCCACAAGTTCCACCGATAGCCACAGAAGGGATAGTCCAGAGTCGTAGTCAGTCAGTCAGTCCAACGTCAATCCAGAGTTGGCAAATAATGTCCGTCAAAAAGACGACGGAGGTCCAAGCTATCAAGATTAAACACAAGTTGCACAGAAAAAGCCCACACAGTTCCTCCCGCCGCCTATGCCCAGTGTCCTTGGTAACTTACGTATCCAGCAACGAATCACACCCGTCTTCAGGAAGTTCCCCAACAAGAGCCCAAGCGTTCGTCCAGATTACCTTGCCCAACGCAATTAGCCATTGATCCTAAACCCCATTTTATGCCAGTTCATAACTCCTCATCGCTGTCAGCTGCTATCCTAATTCCAGGTGCCTCCTCATCATCATCATCATCAGAACTAAAACACCTTTGACTACGCCCCACAGCATCCCCAGCTGTGGATCCCGCTCCATCCCTCCAGCCCGTCCACGGGTCCGATCCTGCAACCCACCAGTCGCCTCCCATACTATCATTGCCGGTGGCACCCAAATCCTCCCTCCCACGAGTCCATTCCATGTCATCCTCCTCTGAGCTAACCATCTCTTCCGCCATTCCCTCGGTAAAACCCTCAAAGGAGTCTTCGTCTGTTGGTTCTGCAAATAAGTCTCGGAGCCGTTTCCTTTCGCGCTCCTCAAAAGAGTCTGACTCTCGAGGACTCTTACGACCTCATCTCCTAGTATCAGAGCCAGAAGGCTCAACCATAACACTCTGTGAGATTCATGGAACCAACAGAAGTGGGGCTATTGTGTATTTTCTGGGCTGTATGGCCATGTTCCAGAAGTATTCTCTCCTGACGTTTTGCCTGTTGGGAATCATCCTGGACTACTCAAGTCTAGATATAGTTAGATAGATGATAGAGTTAAATGTGTTGTCAAAGGCAACAACCCCATGATAGAGTTAGATTGCCTAGACAGGCTTTACTGTGTTTCACTCTATACTGTTTACGTCACATCCCTTATTTTGAAGTTAGTAGAAATGTGACTCTTTAGGAATACTAACTTCTCATTGGTCAGAATGTCTTTTATGGCCCCAATAAACTGGACCATGAGGGTTGGAACCATTTTGGTTCTCTCTTCTCCTTTTGTTCTTCTAGCTCACAAGAAGCATCTCGCCATCTCTCCTGGCAAGATGTAACTATTTAGATCAGGGGTCCTCAAACTTTTAAAGCAGCGGGCCGGTCCACAATCCTTCAGACTGTTGAGGGGCCAAATTATCATTTGAAAAAAAACATGAACAAATTTCTATGCACACTGCACATGTCTTATTTGTAGTGCAAAGAACAACAACAACGAAAGAACAATACAATATTTGAATATAAGAACAATTTTAACCAACATAGATCTATCAGGATTTCAATGGAAAGTGTGGACCTGCTTCTGGCCAATGAGATAGTCAAGTTAATTAGGATTGTTGTTGTTGTTGTTGTTGTTGTTGTTGTGTGCCTTCAAGTCATGTCAGACTTTGGGCAAGCCTGAGTCTAAAATTGTTCATTTATTTATTTACTACATTTATTTACTACATTTATATCCCACCTTTCTCACCCCAAAGGGGACTCAGAGCAGCTGTATGTACAAACAATATATTATATTATTAGCATAGCACAATATTAGCATTATATATTACTATGTATTGAACTATACCACTGTACTGCAATATTATATGTAATATATAACATATAATTTAATATTATTATATGGTATTATTATTAGTATTATATTGTATAACATAATATTTTTATCAATATTATATAATTATATATAATATATTATTAAAACATATAAATATTATATTATAAAACGGAGGGCAGGGGCCAGGTAAATGACCTTGGAGGGCCACATCCGGCCCTCGGGCCTTAGTTTGGGGACGCCTGATTTAGATGTTTGTTATTTTTCCTTTCTTATTTTTCCTTAGAAACCAGTCTAGAGTAGACTAGACAGCTCCCAAGCCTTTCTATCTACAATGGAGTTCTTTTTTTTACCTGAATAAATACTTTCTGAACTTTTACTGAGACTCTGCAATACATTGCAATCCTAAATGGTCAAAGGCTTCTCTTGCTCACCCCGTGTAAGTAACTGCGGCATTTGAAGGCTTTGCTTTTGCTACTCTGCAGATTTTTGGTGGAATCTTCCCCAGAGAGGGTTAAATTGAGTCTAACCGCTCAGAGATTACCACAACATTGCCCACATATATGGCAGGCATCCTCAACCTATACCTCACAACTTCTGAGGATGCTTGCTATAGATGTGGGTGAAACGTCAGGAGAGAATACTTCTGGAACATGGCCATACAGCCCAGAAAACACACAACAACCCTGAGATCCTGGCCATGAAAGCCTTCACCAGCTAAAGCTCAAAAGTGACATGCACAAGAAGTGGAAAAGGGGAGAAATCACCAAAGAAGAATTCAAACGTATAGCCAACACCTGTAGGGAAAAGGTTCGCAAGGCTAAAGCGCAAAATGAGCTCAGGCTTGCCAGGGACATAAAAAACAACAAAAAAGGCTTTTTTGCTTACGTTGGTAGAAAAAGGAAGAAAAAGGAGGCGATAGGGCCATTGCAAGGAGAAGATGGGGTGATGGCGACAGGGGACAGGGAAAAGGCAGAACTGCTTAATGCCTTCTTTGCCTCGGTCTTCTCACAAAAAGAAAGCCATCTTCAACCTCAGCAACACGGAATGGACGAAGGATTGGGGGAAATCCAACCCCAAATAGGGAAACAAGTTGTCCAGGAACACTTGGCCTCTCTAAACGAATTCAAGTCCCCAGGGCCAGATCAGCTACACCCAAGAGTACTGAAGGAACTAGCGGAAGTTATTTCAGAACCACTGGCAATTATCTTCGAGAGTTCTTGGAGAACGGGAGAAGTCCCAGCAGATTGGAGGAGGGCGAATGTGGTCCCTATCTTCAAGAAGGGGAAAAAAGAACGACCCAAACAATTACCGTCCGGTCAGCCTCACATCAATACCAGGCAAAATTCTGGAAAAGATCATTAAGGAAGTGGTCTGCGAACACTTAGAAACAAATGCGGTCATTGCTAACAGTCAACACGGATTTACCAAAAACAAGTCATGCCAGACTAATCTGATCTCTTTTTTCGATAGAGTTACGAGTTGGGTCGATACAGGGAATGCTGTGGATGTAGCGTACCTGGATTTCAGGAAGGCCTTCGACAAAGTCCCCCACGACCTTCTGGCAAACAAACTAGTAAAATGTGGGCTAGACAAAACTACGGTTAGGTGGATCTGTAATTGGCTAAGCGAACGAACCCAAAGGGTGCTCACCAATGCGTCGTCTTCATCATGGAAAGAAGTGACAAGTGGAGTGCCGCAGGGCTCCGTCCTGGGCCCGGTTCTGTTCAACATCTTTATTAACGACTTAGACGAAGGGTCAGAAGGCACGATCATCAAGTTTGCAGACGACACAAAACTGGGAGGGATAGCTAACACTCCAGAAGACAGGAGCAGAATTCAAAACGATCTTGACAGACTAGAGAGATGGGCCAAAACTCACACAATGAAGTTCAACAGGGACAAATGCAAGATACTTCACTTCGGCAGAAAAAATGGAAATCAAAGATACAGAATGGGGGACGATGCCTGGCTTGACAGCAGTGTGTGCGAAAAAGACCTTGGAGTCCTTGTGGACAACAAGTTAAACATGAGCCAACAATGTGATGCGGCTGCTAAAAAAGCCAATGGGATTCTGGCCTGAATCAATGGGGGAATAGCGTCTAGATCCAGGGAAGTCCTGCTCCCCCTTATTCTATTCTGCCTTGGTCAGACCACACCTGGAATCACACTGTGTCCAATTTTGGGCACCACAGTTGAAGGGAGATGTTGACAAGCTGGAAAGCGTCCAAAGGAGGGCGACTAAAATGATGAAGGGTCTGGAGAACAAGCCCTATGAGGAGCGGCTTAAAGAGCTGGGCATGTTTAGCCTGCAGAAGAGAAGGCTGAGAGGAGACATGATAGCCATGTACAAATACGTGAAGGGAAGTCATAGGGAGGAGGGAGCAAGCTTGTTTTCTGCTGCCCTGCAGACTAGGACACAATGGAACAAGGGCTTCAAACTACAGGAAAGGAGATTCCGCCTGAACATCAGGAAGAACTTCCTCACTGTGAGAGCTGTTCGACAGTGGAACTCTCTCCCCCGGACTGTGGTGGAGGCTCCTTCTTTGGAGGCTTTTAAGCAGAGGCTGGATGGCCATCTGTCGGGGGTGCTTTGAATGCGATTTCCTGCTTCTTAGCAGGGGGCTGGACTAGATGGCCCATGTGGTCTCTTCCAACTCTACTATTCTATGATTCTATGATTCTATGATTCACCAACAGCAGTGACTTGAAGGAAAGCAAAGGTCTGGTCTTGGTCCCTTTTCTCCAAATGCTTTGAGTCTCCTTGTGAAGAGAAAAAGCAAGGTATAAATCAATGATGGGCAACCCTTTGCGCTTGGTGTGTCAAAATTCACCAAAAAAAACCTAGCATAACTTGGGTGGTATGTCACTTCGAGAAAAAAACTGTAATTTCGCAATATGTATAGTTTAAATAACAAAAATGTATAATTATATTATATAACTGTATTTAATAAATCAAAAACTATTTACTACCATTATTTCCATGTACAACAATCTACGGTACCTCTTGCAGTTTCCACACTGATTTCTCTCTATTCTAGTTTCAATGTAGTCATGAATAATGAATAATATAATAATAATATAATAATATACTACAATAATAATAGAATAATAATAGAATGATATAATGATAGTGTAATGTGCATAATTCCCATGGAGTAAACAACAAAACCACTGGACAAATCACACCAAATTTGGCCACAAAAGACATAGTCATCCAATCAATCTGCATGCAGCAGCATGTCAGCAAAAATGGCTAGGCGTGTCAGTGCTGACACACGTGTCATAGATTGGCCATCACTGGTATAAATAAATAAACATAACAATAATAACTTTCAGAGTATGGGCAAAGATGACTTTCTGGACTGCCATTCCTTTAAACCCTATGGTCCTTAGAGGATGCTGGGAGTGGTAGTCCAAAAAGAAGAACCTTCTCAAAGCCCAGAAGAACCACCGATGAAACTGAGGTGCCGTTGTCTCGTTTTCAGAAGAAAGAACTAGCAAAAAACCCTTAACATTTCAGGGAGTTGCCACAAGTTAGCACGTTAGTGCATGCCCACCATTAAAATATCAACCAACACTAGGACCCAAGTTTCCTGAGCAACACCTTTCCATTGCAATCCAGATGAGACAGGAGAAGGTGTTTCACCTCAAAGGGTTTGGTGGAAAGCGCCATTCCTTGGAGCTTGCCTCCTGCTCGCCCTTTCGGTGGCCTGATGTTCACCCTTCGCTTTGTGAAAGTTCCTTCTGGCTGAACTTCCTGGGAATTTCCCTCCATCAGTTGTTATGACACGCGGAGGACAGTTTGCACCTTCGGAGGAGTTTCTGTCACTCCCTCCTTGGATAAAGCCAACGGATCCAGGATTGCTCATGATGCCTCTATGAGGTTTTGAGAAGGCAGCAGGGGAGGAGGAGGAGGAGGAGGAGGAGGAGGAGGAGGAGGAGGAGGAAGAGTTTACCCTTGGAGCACAAGCGGAGGGAGATGGAGTCATGGTCAAAGAGGTTCTGCCCAGAACTGGGTCTTATAGTACAGCTACACTGTAGGATTAGTGCAGGTAGACCAGGCATGGGCCAACTTTGGCCCTGCAGGTGTTTTGGACTTCAACTCCCACAATTCCTAATGGTAGGTAGGCTGCTAGAAATTGTAGGAGTTGAAGTCCAAAACACCTGCAGGTCCAAAGTTTGCCCATGCCTGAGTTAGACACCAGTGCCATGTGTCAGGTATATTGTAGTTTGACCTTCTCTGCTGGGTCTCACCAAACTACATCTCCCAGAATTCCATGGTATTGAGTCACGGCAGCTAAAGGGGTGTCAAACAGCATTCATTCTGGGGGGGGGGGGGTTGTTGGTTGTTTTCCAGGCTGTCTGGGCATGTTCCAGAAGTATTCTCTCCTTGTTGTGGTAATCTCTGAGTGGTTAGACTCAATTGAACCCTCTCTGGGGGAGATTCCACCAAAATGCAGCAGAGCAGCAAAAGCAAAAGCTTTCAAATGCAACAGTTACTTACACGGGGCGAACAAGAGAAGCCTTTGTCTAGTTAGGATTGCAATGGACTGTAGAGTCTCAGTAAAAGTTCAAAAAGTATTTATTCAGGTAAAAAAAAGAACTCCATTGTAGATAGAAAGGCTTGGGAGCTGTCTAGTCTACTCTAGACTGGTTTTTAAGGAAAAATAAGAAAGGAAAAATAACAAACATCTAAATAGTTACATCTTGCCAGGAGAGATGGCGAGATGCTTGTTAGCTAGAAGAACAAAAGGAGAAGACTGAACCAAAATGGTTCCAACCTCATGGTCCAGTTTATTGGGGCCATAAAAGACATTCTGACCAATGGGAAGTTAGTGTCCCTGGAGATTCCCATTTCTACTAACTTCAAAGTAAGGGATGTGACGTACACAGGATAGAGTGAAACACAGTAAAGCCTGTCTAGGCATGCTTTGGAAACAGGGAAAGGATTCCCTCAATCTAACTCTGACTACATTTAGACTTGAGTAGTCCGGGGTAATTCCCAGCACTCCTGACATTTCGCCCACATCTATGGCAGGCATCCTCCAATATACCTCACAACCTCTGAGGACGCCTGCCATAGATGTGAGTGAAACGTCAGGAGAGAATCCTTCTGGAACATGCCCAGACAGCCCGGAAAACACACAACAACCCTGTGATCCCGGCCATGAAAGCCTTCAACAACACATTGCATTCATTCTATAGTGGAGATGCACCCAGAGAAGGCTCTGGTCCTTTAAAACGACCCTATGCAGGAAAAGAGAACGTGAAGAAAAGGTTTGATTGACACCTTTCAGCATTTATTCTACAGCTTGGGTGGCGATCTTAGGTTATACATCAGGATGGAAGCTCATTGCAGGATACTGCATTTGTTCTACATTGTGAAGGTGAAGGTAAAGGTTTTCCCCTGGCACTAAGTCCAGTCATGTCCGACTTGGAGTTGGTGCTCATCTCCATTTCTGAACTGAAGAGCCAGCATTGTCCATAGACACCTCCAAGGTCATGTGACCATAGGCATGACTGTATGGAGCGTTGTTACCTTCCCACTGGAGCAGTACCTATTTATCTACTCACACTCTGGGGGTTGGTGCTCATCTCCATGTCTAAGCCGAAGAGCCAACATTGTCCATAGACACCTCCAAGGTCATGTGGCCGGCATGACTGCATGGAGCACCGTTACCTTCCCATTGGAGCGGTACCTATTGATCTACTCACATTTGCATGTTTTCTAACTGCTAGGATGGCAGAAGCTGGGGCTAATAGCAGGAGCTCACCCTGATCCCCGGATTCGAACTGCCGACCTTTCAGTCAGCAGGTTCAGCAGTTCAGCGCTTTAACACACTGCACCACCGGGGGCTCTACATGGTGAATGCACCCTAAATATCTTACCAGACTACAACCCCCAGGATCCATGGCAGCTTAAGTAGTGTCAAACAGTGGAGAAAGACCCCAAACTTCAGAAGCAGGGCAGGTGGACCGGCAGGTAAGAAATACCAATATGGTGGATTCTCCATCTTTGGAGGTTTCTCAACAGAGGATGGATGGCTCTCCGTCAGGAGGGCTTTGGCTGTGTCTTCCTGCATGGCAAGAGGAGGTTGGACTGGATGGCCCTTGGGGTCCCTTCCATTCTGTGGTGCATTCCAGCTGTGGAAGGACGGTCCTCCATGGCTTTCCAAGGAGAGGAGCACCATCTCCGGGAGGCCTTCCTGCTCCTAACCGGTTCCACCTGTGGCTCCGTCCGCGGCGGGCACGCTTGGCTCCCTTGGCTCCATCTGCGCTTCTAATTCATCCCTGGCCCTTCCCCTCCCGAGACTCTTATTTGTTTAGATGACTTTTCCAGGCCTGGAAACCCAAGACGGTCTCATTACCTTGCCGGCCGCCCTTTCGTTAATCTTCCTATCTGGCCGAACGGTTTCTCTTGATGGTCCATTTATCAGGCTCGTGTTTGTTCTCCCTCTGATGCCCTTCCAACAAGAGGAAAGGAAAATAAGATCCAGACCACTCACCTCCCTCTCCCCACCAGAAACCATCCACGATTCATCACTCCTTGTTGTTGCAAAACGGCACATTCGCTCAGAGGTTGAACCAGCTTGGCCATCTTGTGCCGCTGACTCTCCTGGCTTTCTTCTTTTGCAGCTTTCCCAACCCATTTCCAAATCCAAACGCCCCATTTTGCATTCGTTACTCATGAAGGATGGCTAAATCTGGAGGCTTTCTGAAGGAAACACACCAACATGGCAAAATTTGGGATCTAGCATCATGACAAGAACCTTCCTTGTCTCAGGAATCCAGCAAGAACTCAGTCTAACTTTGGTTAGGAAAAGTCCTTGCCCAATTATAAGAAAATCTTGCAAAATTGGTAGTAAGTTATTATTATCTTCAAGCCACTTTTGAGTTAAGGTGTGATTATTCCTGAGGATGATCTTGGCAAGGTTTCTTTAGAGGAGATTTGTGACCATTGCTTCCTTTGGGACTAAGAGAGCGAGGCATCGGCCCCTTCTACACTGCCATATAAAATCCACATTATCTGCTTTGAACTGGATTATACGCCAGTGTAGACTCATATAATCCAGTTCAAAGAGGATAATGTGGATTATCTGTTTTGATAAAATGGAATATATGGCGATGTAGAAGAGGCCATAGGTTTCTAATGGTGAGCAGGACTTTGAACCCTTGTCTTCCAGAGTCCAGCACTCAAAACAATACACTGCATTGGCTACTGTTGTAATATATTATTATTCCATGTGCTTGAAAACTGACTCTGGGTTATGGCAACTCTAATGGGGGTCTACCATGGGTTTTCAGCTTGACCATCTCCTTCTTGAATTGCTTTGCTCAGAAATGGACGCAGTGTTATTCCTGGAGAGGTCTGACCAAAGCAAAAGTGAGTGGGGCTAGGACTTCCCTCGATCTGGACTCTAGATCCCTACTGATGAAGCCTGGAATCACATTGGCGGTTTTAGTTGCCTCGTCACACCATTGACTTGTATTCAGCTTGAGTCTCCTAAGACTCCTCCCAGATCCCTTTCACGCAGACTGTTTGCAAGCCAGGTGTCACCCATCCAATATCTGGGCATTTCATTTTTATTATTGCTTCAGTGTCATACCATACATTTCTCCTAGTTGACATTCATTTTGTTAGTTTTGGCTAATCTATTAAGGTCATTTTGGGTTGTGCCCCGGTCCCTGTGGAATTAGCCATCCCTCCTAATTTTGAATCATCTCCAAATGCCTACTATTCCAGCCATTCGAGTCATTGATCAAGATGTGTTGTCGAAGGCTTTCATGGCCAGAATCACTGGGTTGCTGTGAGTTTTCTGGACTGTATGGCCATGTTCCAGAAGCATTCTCTCCTGACGTTTCACCCACATCTATGGCAGGTATCCTCAGAGGATGTGAAGTCTGATAAAGATGTTGAATAGCTCTTGTCATGCCCCCTGCAGAGGCTTTTACTGTTTTCTTCTTTAAACCTCGGATGTCCCTTTAGTTAGAATGGGTTTATAATTTTCTGTGGAAGGTACCATGAATTAGACCCTGTCCTTTTGAGACCCCCCCCCCCCAAACCCCAGGAGGAGATTGCAGTCCTCCTCCCCAGCAACTCCTTTGCAGTTAGTCCGTCTAAGGGTGCCAAGGAGGCTAGAGGCTGCAACATCTTCCACGTCCAAGGTTAAGGAAACTCAATCAAAGTTTTAGAAGCCAAAGGTTGAAGACATTCAGTATAAAACTTGGAGAAACAAGCTTGAATTATTGAGGAACCAAGTCTGCAATTTAAAGAAGAAAGGGACTTAAACAGGAGGTGTTAACAGGCAGGCAAAGGACACAGAAAAAAAAGGCGAGAAAGATGATAACTTTGGAAGAAATCAGGAGAAACCCAGTTCTAACCCAGTTGTCTTAGGCGATCCCTCATAGTTCAAGGACGATTGTCTTGCATCTTTCTTGGAAGATGCCTGTGCATGTGTGGAGGTCAGTGCATGGCTGGTCAACACACAGTCTTCACAGAGTGAGTTTCCAGCAGTGGTGTGGTTAACACAACGAGAGTGGCTTCTCAGTCTGTTGCAGCCTTCTTCCGCCTTCACCACCGTTGTAACATGTACCATGTTATCCTCCGCCTGCTCCGCCGTTGAGGTCTTTGGGTCTTCGGATTGTTCTTGGTCTGGAACCTCCCCTGCGGCCACTCCTGGGAGTGCATGATTCTGGTGGTTGTGCCCACAGGTTCATTGGAACACGCAAGCCCCCTCACCACCTCAAGGTGACAATCCATCGCGGGATCAGATCCTGGTAGGAGTAAGGAGTTAGGAGTTAGAATTCAATACAATTGAATTCTCTCTTTTTTTGTTTACTGTTACACCTTTGGTTTTGAGTTTCCAACTCTATTCTTGCTGAGAATGGGCAGCGGAGAGTGAGCTCGGCGAAGAGAACAGCCCTGAAAGGCCCAGCACAGGACTCGCCTGTGGCACCTCAGAAGTCACTTCTCTCCAGAGGAGCCATTGTGTTGCACCTCAGTGCTGGTTCACCTTGCTCTTAACACACACTCCAGCACAGCAGACTAGGTTTAAACAGTTTATTGCTAAAAGATAGCAAAGTCTGAATAAAAAACAGTAAAGGAAGCAAACTTCCAAATGCAACGGCAGTCAATATAAGCAATGTAATCCAATAGTACAAGTAATATAGACCGGGCTGTGGCGCAGGCTGGATAGCAGCCAGCTGCAACAAATCACTCTGACCACGAGGTCATGAGTTCGAGGCCAGCCCATGCCTGTGTCTGTCTCTGTCTCTGTTCTATGTTATGGCATTGAATGTTTGCCTTAAATGTGTGCAATGTGACCCACCCTGAGTCCCCTTCGGGGTGAGAAGGGCGGAATATAAATACTGTAAATAAATAAATATGCAGAATATAAATCCAAGTCTCTGATATAGGAAATTAGTCTTGAAACCAGAGCACCATGAGCTTCAGATTAAAGTCCAAAACATAGTTTCAAGGCATGAACATAAACAAGAATCCTTTTCCATGAGCTAAGACAACGTTGCTACATCTGAAATCTCTCTCTGATTCTCCTGTATTTACCTATGTTTACAAGCCGGAAAGTCATTTCTCTGCGCTCGAATTCCCATGCGTTTGCCAGCTATTCTAAGGGAGCGTCTGGGGCGAACCTATAATCTTAACCTTGAATCTCTATCCAAGGAAGACTCCTCTGAGTCACTGTCCGAAACACCTGGAACTTGTTGATGTTCAAACTCCTGGGAAAGGTCACCCTTTTCATTAGTTTCTGTTTCATCGCTGGCCTGCGGCCTCACTGACAATTCCCCATTTCCAGCATCAGACAAATCAACATTCCCAGCATCAGAGCCTTCGATATTCCTCTCTTCTGCATTGCTTTGGCCAGCCTGCAAAACCCCAAATCCCCCTTCATCATCAGACTGAACCACAACACATTGCAGAGCAAAATGTGGCTTTGGCCAGTTAATCTATTCACAGTCCATTTCACAGAGCCATGGTATGGCCACATTGTGAATGAATATCATGAGGGACCTTGAAGGCCTTCCTGACGTCAAGACAGGCTCCATCCATGGCATACCCTTCATCTACCAAGGACCTCATCACACTAGGGTGATGGGTGTGCAAATTGTCACAAGATCTGGAGACCATCAATTCTTCTGAATGGCTGTATCTTGCAGCTTCATCATAATAGAGTAGGAATTCTCAAACTGTGCTCCTTCTTGAACTCTGGTTCCAGAACTAGACACCGCATTATCCAGGATGGGAAGGTCTGACCAAAGCAGAATAAAGTGGGATTATGACTTTGTTTGAGTTGGACCCTCTCCTCCTATTGATGTCACAGTGCCATGTTGACTCATTTTAAGCTTGGAGCTCACTAAATCCCCTAAATTCCTTTCACAGCAGGACTAAGTATCCTCTACTCCAGGGGTCCCCAAACTTTTTAAACAGGGGGCCAGTTCATGAACCTTTAGACCATTGGTGGGCCGGACTATAGTTGCCCACCAAGCAATAATAATAATAATAATAATAATAATAATAATAATAATAATAATAATAAAAAAGAGGGTTAGAAGAGACCCTGGGCCATTGAGTCCAACCTCCTTCTGCCTTTTTGTACCAAAAGCACAAGCAAAGCACCCCTGAAAGATGGCCTCTCCGCCTCAATGTTAATAATAATAATAATAATAATAATAATAATAATAATAATAATAATAAAGAGGGTTGGGCCATTGGGTCCAACCCCCTTCTGCCTTTTTGCACCAAAAGCACAAGCAAAGCACCCCTGACAGATGGCCTCTCCGCCTCAATGTTAATAATAATAATAATAATAATAATAATAATAATAATAATAATAATAAAAAAGAGGGTTGGGCCATTGGGTCCAACCCCCTTCTGCCTTTTTGCACCAAAAGCACAAGCAAAGCACCCCTGACAGATGGCCTCTCCGCCTCAATGTTAATAATAATAATAATAATAATAATAATAATAATAATAATAATAATAATAAAGAGGGTTGGAAGAGACCCTTTGGGCCATTGAGTCCAACCCCTTTCTGCCTTTTTGCACCAAAAGCACAAGCAAAGCACCCCTGACAGATGGCCTCTCCGCCTCAATGTTAATAATAACAACAATAATAGTAAAACAGCCGGCAGGCTGTTAGGAATTGTGAGAGTTGAAGTCCAAAACACCTGGAGGGCCCAAGTTTGCCCAGGCCTGTGTTAGATACTCATCCACAGCCAAATATCTGAGGAAATTGGACTGATAGCATAAACCACAAAATTAGGGTTTGCGGCAAGGGCATGCCAAGGGTGCTAATTGGGTGCCAATGAATATGCGCATAAGAATGGTGCCTCTCTGTATGTATGTCTATATCTATCTATCTCCTGGTGAGCCTCCCTGCCTGCAAGGAAGCGCTGACCTCGAGGGGAAGAGGTGGCTTTTGCATATCTGAGATGAGATCGTGGAGCGCAGAGCGCATCTCTTGTGTGTTCTTCCTGCGAAACTCTCCCTCCCGGCTTGTGCTCACAGGCCCGGCGGCCAAGCCTCCCAATGCTCCCTGCGTGAGAGTGGCCTACCTGGCGTGGAGGTGGCGGCATCGGGGTGGGTTTCCCTGCCACTGCCACCTGGGAAAGGTTTGCATGTTGCAGGAGGAATTGCACAACGGCCTCCATGTCGACAAGCCTTTGCAACCCTTGGGGAGGAAAAGGCCCGGAGGCGAGAGAGAAACACACCACCGGAACCATGCTGGAGGGTTCATCCATGCTGCAGAGTCATAGAATTATAGACTCCAAAGGCTATTCAGTCCAAGCCCCCTTTTTTCTACTGGGCAGGAAGGCACCATCAAATCACCCCTGACAGATGGCCATCCGCCCTATATTATTTGAGAACACAGAAATGCTTGACCACTCCAACAACTTTCATGTCAGACTACACAGAGAAGCCATTGAAATCCACAAGCATGTGGACAACTTCAACAGAAACCATGAAAATGAACAAAATCTGGCTACCATTAGGTAAGCAAGGAGACCTCCAAAGACCATCTAGATGGTCTCATAAGACTCTAGGTAAGGAAAGGGACCCTCAAAGCCCATCCAGATGATCTTATAAGATCACCAGAAGACCATAGGTAAGGAAAGGCACCCTCAAAGACCATCTCGCTGGTTTCATAAGACCATAGGTAAGGAAAGGGACCCTCAAAGCCCATCCAGATGATCTTATAAGATCACCAGAAGACCATAGGTAAGGAAAGGCACCCTCAAAGACCATCTCGCTGGTTTCATAAGACCATAGGTAAGGAAAGGGACCTTCAAAGGCCATCTAGACAATCTCATAAAACCATAGTTAAGGAAAGTGACCTCCAAAAGCCATCTAGATGGTCTTATAAGGCTGTAGCTAAGCAAAGAGACCTTCAAAGACCATCTAGACAATCCCATAAGGCCATAAGTAAGCAAAGAGACCTCCAAAGACCAGGTAGACTTAGGTCAACCCTAAGTCTAAAGCTTAGGACAGGGGCCAGGTCAATGACCTTGGAGGGCCGCATCCGGCCCACGGGCCTTAGTTTGGGGACTCCTGCTTTAGGTAGTAGAGCTGCGTGTCATCTGCATATCCATGGCACAGCACTCCAAAACTCCAGATGACCTCTCCTAGCAATTTCATGTATATGTTCAACAGAATGGGGGTAAAAAAAGAACCCTGAGGAACCCTAAAGGACAACAACTGGGGTTCGAACATGAGTCCCCCAGGACCACTTTCTCCAGAGAAGGAGACTCCAATGCATTTGGACACTACTTGAACTGCCATGGCTCCATGCCGTCGGATCCTAGGAGATAAAGTCTGGAGAGGCAGAGAAGACCTTTCAAAACTCCCAATCCTATGATTATATAGCATTGAACAATGACAGTCAAGAGTGATGCTGAATTGCATCCATTCATGGAATCCAAGCTAAACATCCACAGCTCCCTCAGCTACTCCTCAACTTCCAAGAAATCTCCTTCCCATTTTGGGTTGTACCTCAGAATGGAATTCAATGGCCGCCATGATCTCCATGCGAATGGAGATGTTGGGGTTTTCTTTTGACTTTTTTGGAAGATGGTTCCTAGAATCCACAGCCTTGACATGGTTGGTGTTGCCAGCCCGGTTTCAAGTCCAGATAAAGATATCCGAAGTGCAGACCAAGCTTTCCTTGCAAGTTCAGCACTTTGGACAGCTCAGATTCCCATTGATAAGGGACCCATCAGTCACCACTCTCCCTAAATTCCATCTACAGTAGAGTCTCACTTATCCAACATAAACGGGCCGGCAGAACGTTGGATAAGTGAATATGTTGGATAATAAAGAGGCATTAAGGAAAAGCCTATTAAACATCAAATTAGGTTATGATTTTACAAATTAAGCACCAAAACATCATGTTAGACAACAAATTTGACAGAAAAAGTAGTTCAATATGCAGTAATGCTATGTAGTAATTAGTGTATTTACGAATTTAGCACCAAAATATCACGATATATTGAAAACATTGACTACAAAAATGCATTGGATAATCCAGAACATTGGATAAGTGAGACTCTACTATATTTGGAAAAGTTACTTAATATGTTTCCCAGCATTCCCTGGCTAGCATGGTCCAAATTGGGGGATTCTGGGAATCACAGAACCATGGGCTGTTGGAACTGGGAGGGAATACTCCAGAGGACAGGGACAGAATTCAAAATGACCTCAACGGATTAGAGAGATGATTGGCCAAAACTAACACAATGAACATCAACAAGGGGAAATGTAAGATTCTACGTTTAGGCAGAAAAAATGAAATGCAAAGACACTGGATGGGGCACAATGCCTGGCTTGACAACAGTCCATGTGGAGTTGTTGTGGAGAACAAGCTGAACATGAGCCAAGAATGTGATGCAGCAGCTCAAAAAGCCAATGGGATTTTGGACTGCATCTGAAGGAGTCTAGTGTCCTCATCGAGGGAAGAAGTCATGGTGACCCTATGTTTTGCTTTGGTCAGACCTCTTCATCTGGAACAATCACACTGTGTCAAATTCTGGGAGCTACAGGGCTCCATCCTGGGCCCAGTTCTGTTCAGGATCTTTATTAACGACTTAGACGAAGGGTGAGAAGGCACGATCATCAAGTTTGCAGACGACACAAAACTGGGAGGGAGAGCCAACGCTCCAGAAGACAGGAGCAGAATTCAAAACGATCTTGACAGACTAGAGAGATGGGCCGAAACTAATGCAAGATACTTCACTTTGGTAGAAAAAATGAAATGAAAAGCTACAGAATGGGGGGTGCCTGGCTCGACAGCAGTACGTGTGGAAAAGATCTTGGAATCCTCGTGGGGAGAAAGGGGAACATGAGCCTACAATGTGATGCAGCGGCGAAAAGAGCCAATGGGATTTTGGCCTGCATCAATAAGGGCATAACGTCTAGATCCAGGGAAGTCCTGCTCCCCCTTATTCTCTTCTGCCTTGGTCAGACCACACCTGGAATCACACTGTGTCCAATTTTGGGCACCACAGTTGAAGGGAGATGTTGACAAGCTGGAGAGTGTCCAGAGGAGGGCGACTAAAATGATTAAGGGTCTGGAGAACAAGCCCTATGAGGAGCGGCTTAAAGAGCTGGGCATGTTTAGCCTGCAGAAGAGAAGGCTGAGAGGAGACATGATAGCCATGTACAAATACGTGAAGAGAAGTCATAGGGAGGAGGGAGCAAGCTTGTTTTCTGCTGCCCTGCAGACTAGGACACAAGGGAACAAGGGCTTCAAACTACAGGAAAGGAGATTCCACCTGAACATCAGGAAGAACTTCCTCACTGTGAGAAAGGCTGTTCAACAGTGGAACTCTCTGCCCCGGACTGTGGTGGGGGCTCCTTCTTTGGAGGCTTTTAAGCAGAGAATGGATGGCCATCTGCTGGGGGTGTTTTGAATGAGATTTTCCTGCTTTTGGCAGGGCGTTGGATGGCCCGTGAGGTCTCTTCCAACTCTATGATTTTGTAATTCTATGAAAAGAGATCTTGACTCTAAGCTAGAAGGTGTCCAGAGGAAGAGGGTGACTCAAAGGATCAAAAGGTCTGGAGACCATGAGTAATCCCTCTGAGGAGCGTCTTAAAGAGCTGGGTATGTTTAGCCTCAGAAGAGAAGGCGGAGAGAAGACATAAGAGCCGTGTATCAAAATGTGAAAGGCCGTCCTAAGGGAGAGGAAGAGGGTTCCGTTCTGCTGCCCTGGAGACTAGGACTCAGTGGAGCCATGGGTTCAAATGAGAGGAAAGGAGATTCCAGCAGAACATTAGGAAGAACTTTCTGATTGTAAGAAGAGCTGTTCAGCAGTGGAACTCCCTGCAGAGGTGGTCCAACCATAAGATGAATTAGGCACTTGCCTGTGGCGCTATTGTCCCGGGGACGCCATCGTCCTGGGAGGAGGGTGCCACTCTCCGCCTCCTTCTCCTTCGGGCCTTCCGGTTGGTGCAGGCCCACCTTTGTACCACGCAAGCCCACCTTTGGGGCCTTCAGAGATTGTGAGGTCTGTGGGAACTTGGAAGCTAGGTAAGTGGGGTTTATATATCTGTAGAAGGTCCAGGGTGGGAGAAAGAACTCTTCTTTGAAGCAGGTGTGAATGTTGTAATTAATCACCTGTGGCTTCAAGGCCTGGCTTCTTCTTGCCTGGGAGAATCTTTTTTGGGAGGTGTTAGCTGTCCCTGATTGTTTACTGTCTGGATTTCTTCTGTTTTCAGAGTGGTGTTCTTTATTTATTGTCCTGATTTTAGAGTTTTTTTTTTAATACTGAGGGCTATCTGGGTTATCTAAGTCCACGCTGCCCTATATCCCTGTTCAATGTTTGGTGCTAAATTCGCAAATATAGTAATTCCTACATAACATTACCATGTATTGAACTGCTTTTTCTATTGATTTGTTGTAAAACATGATGTTTTGGTGCTTAATTTGTAAAATCATAATGTAATTTGATGTTTAATAGGCTTTTCCTTAATCCTTCCTTATTATCCAACATTTTCGCTTATCCAAGGCTTTTATTTTTCAGTGATTGGTTTGGGGGGGGGGGGCAAAATTCTGTTCGCCTACACTTGAAAAATACCTAGGGCCAGTTCTGACTCTCTGCCTCAGAGTCCACTGAAAGCTCCTTCCTTTGAAGCTTTGAAACAGAGGCTGGATGGCCATCTGTCAGGGTGGTTTGATTGTGCATTTCCTGCATGGCCCATGTGTTGTCTTCCACCTCTATGATTCAATGATGCTCTGACCCCAAAGGAGCATCTTAACGGAGCCATGGGTTCAAATGACAAGAAAGGAGATTCCACCTGAACACGAGGAAGAACTTCCTGACTGATGTTGACTGATGGCATTGCTGGCTTCTTCCAAACTAGGCAGTGCTGCAAGCTCATCCCTGGTTTGTTGTTGCGGAATTTGTGAGAGAACCTCTCCAGCCACATTGGAGCTGCGATTCAGCAGGTTCTGGTAGTGCTCATTCCAACGTAGGAAAGGAGATTCCAGAAGAACATTAGGAAGAACTTCCTGACCGTAAGGAGAGCTGTTCAGCAGTGGAACTCTCTGCCTTGGAGTCCACTGAAATCTCCTTCCTTTGAAGCTTTGAAACAGAGGCTGGATGGCCATTTGTCGGGGTGCTTTGATTGTGCATTTCCTGCATGGCCCATGTGTTGTCTTCCACCTCTATGATTCAATGATGCTCTGACCCCAAAGGCCATGCAGTCCACCCCGCTTCCGCCAGGCAGGAACACACGCATTCTTCTCCCGCCACCTTCCCGGAGTGAACTCTGTGTGCCTCGATCACACACTTTGACCGGGGCCTGACTCACTCGGCCGTGGAGTGCCCTCTGCCTGACTCTGGCGTGGCTGCCCTCCGGCTAGAGAGAGGCTGCCCAGGCCACCCACGGGGACCTTGCACAACACGCTCCGGATTTGCATCTATGCCGGCTCAAGGGATCCTCTGCCTTCTTTCTTTCTTTCTTTCTTCCTTCCTTCCTGCGTTCCAGCAGAGAGGGTTGTGCCCTTTTGCCTCCTGGGTGACCTCCTGGAGACACCGGCTACCAAACTTTGCGGCAGCTCTGGGTGCCTCCTCTCATTCAGTTTGAACGGATGTGATGCGCTCTAGAATTATGGGCTCCTAGAATGGCAAGAGACTCTGAAAGCCATCAAGGCCAGTTCCCTGCCAGATGGCCATCCAGCCTCTGCTGAAAAACCTTCCAGAGAAGCAGATTCCAATGGATTTCCCAGGCAACAGCAGCAGCAGATTCCACTGATGAACGACTCTTGTTCTACCTAAGTTCTTCCTAAGGTTTAGATGGAATCCCTTCTCCAGCCATTTGAATCCATGGCTCTGTTGTATCCCAGTCAGGGTCGTAGCCAGAAAAAAATTTCGGGAGGGGTTTTGAAAATTTCGGGGGGGGGGGGGGGGGGTTAACCCCTAGCACACACACCCCTCCCCGCTACAAACCTGTCAATATCTGCTTGAGATAGTGCCTGGAGGGACTCTTAAGGTTTTGTGTCTCATAGACTTAGCATGGGGATTTGGTTAACCAGTTAAAATTCATGAGTAAACCAGGTTTTTTTTATAACCTGAAAAATTTCGGGGCGGGGGGGGGCGTTTGAACCCCTAAAACCACCCCCTCGCTACAGGCCTGATCCCAGTCTTTGTGGCAACAGAAGACAAGCCAAGAGGGATCGATTTTCAGAGTGAACTCCATTTTCAAATGTTTAAACATGACTCTCATGTCCTCTTTTTTCAGTCTCTTTCCCAGGCTAAGTATCCATGACTCCTTAAGCCTTTGCTCATAGAGATTCATAGTTTGCAAGCGGACATAAAAATTATTATCATTACTATTACTGCTACTATTATTATTATTTGAAACTCAACAAGATGAGTCCACAGCAGACACTCTGTTGGCTGTTGAATTGGATCACAGGCCGGACACTTCCCAAGTGTCTAGGACTGTGGGATGTATCGGCGAATAATGCGAGCAGATCCCAATAATAATAATAATAATAATAATAATAATAATAATAATAATAATAATAATAATAATAATCAGCTGCTGACCCAAAATGCAGACTGTGCAAGGAAGCTGACGAAACCATTGATCATATCCTCAGCTGCTGTAAGAAAATTGCACAGACAGACTACAAACAGAGGCACAACCGTGTGGCCCAAATGATCCATTGGAACTTATGCCTCAAGTACCACCTGCCAGCAGCAAAGAACTGGTGGGATCACAAACCAGCAAAGATCGTGGAAAATGAACACGTAAAGATACTGTGGGACTTCCGAATCCAGATTGACAAAGTTCTGGAACACAACACACCAGACATCACAGTTGTGGAAAAGAAAAAGGTTTGGATCATTGATGTTGCCATCCCAGGTGACAGTCGCATTGACGAAAAACAACAGGAAAAACTCAGCCGCTCTCAGGACCTCAAGATCGAACTTCAAAGACTCTGGCAGAAACCAGTGCAGGTGGTCCCGGTGGTGATGGGCACACTGGGTGCCGTGCCAAAAGATCTCAGCCGGCATTTGGAAACAATAGACATTGACAAAATTACGATCTGCCAACTGCAAAAGGCCACCCGACTGGGATCTGCGCGCATCATCCGAAAATACATCAGACAATCCTAGACACTTGGGAAGTGTTCGACTTGTGATTTTGTGATATGAAATCCAGCATGTCTATCTTGTTTACCGTGTCATAATAAAATAATAATAATAATAATAATAATAATAATAATAATAATAATAATAATAATTGGATCCCCGAGTGGCACACCCTTGTGCCGGCAGGACTGCAGACCAAAGGGTTGGTGGTTCGAATCCGGGGACCGGGTGAGCTCCCATCTGTCAGCTCCAGCTCCCCATTGGGGACATGAGAGAAGCCTCCCACAAGGATGGTAAAACGTCAAACATCCGGGCAACATCCCCTGGGCAACGTCCTTGCAAACAGCCAAAGCTCTCACATCAGAAGTGACTTTCAGCTTCTCAAGTTGCTCCTGACATGGAATAATAATAATAATAATAATAATTATTATTATTATTATTATTATTATTATTATTATTATTATTACTATTATTGACACAAAGACAGAGTATGATACAGTAAATGAGATATATATGCTGGATGATGATGATAATAATGATGATGATGATTATTATTATTTCAGGTGAGGTCTGGCCAGAGCAGAAAAGAGCAGGAGGATGCCTATGACTTGATCTAGGCACTAGACTCCTACTGATGTGTTGTGATGCCTTGCATTTTATTATGTTGCTGTTCCATGACTTGATCCATGGGGAAAAGTGAGTAAGACGACACACTCATTGTCATCATCATCATCATCATCATCATCATCATCATCATCATCATTGGAGCCACAGCAGCACAATGGGTTAAACCCTTGTGCCGGCTGGACTGCTGACCTGAAGGTTGGGCTGCTGACCTGAAGGTTGCTGGTTCGAATCCGTGAGACAGGGTGAGCTCCCGTCTGTCAGCTCTAGTTTGCAGGGACATGAGAGAAGCTGCCTAGCAGGATGGCAACACATCTGGGCGTCCCCTGGGCAACGTCTCTGTAGAAGGCCAATTCTCTCACACCAGAAGCGACTTGCTGTATGTTGTTGTATGTCTTTTGGGCTGTGTGGCCATGTTCCAGAAGTATTCTCTCCTGACGTTTCGCCCACATCTATGGCAGGCATCCTCAGAGGTTGGGAGGTATGGAAGGTTGGTTGGGAGGTATGGTATTCCATACCAACCTCTGAGGATGCCTGCCATAGATGTGGGCGAAACGTCAGGAGAGAATACTTCTGGAACATGGCCACACAGCCCAAAAGACATACAACAACCTTGTGATCCCGGCCATGAAAGCCTTTGACAACGACTTGCAGTATGTTCTCAAATCGCTTCTGACACAATAAAATCATCATCATCATCATCATCATCATCATCATCATCATCATCATCATCATCATCATCATCATCATCATCATCATCATCATCATCTTCATCTTATGGGGACCAAGTACCTGGCTTCTCCACCTATGACTCAGGAGGCATCTGCATGAAATCTGGTTGCTTTGGATTTAGTTGTGTTGCTGCAAGCAGAGTCAGATACACCCACAGCCGCAGGGCACATTGTGCGTGGATGTGCACTGCGCATGGACCGAACTGTCACTTCCTTGGATCTGGACACTAGACTCCTTTTGAAGCAGCCTAGAATTGCATTGGCCTTTTCAGCTGCCGCATCACACTGTTGACTCATGTTCAGCTTGTGCTCAGCTAAGACCCCTTTAAGCATGGCCTGTTTTCTCTTCCATATATGCTTTATAATATTCTGCTGGAGATCCATCTGGCCCTGGTGACTTGCCTCCCTTTAACTCTTTAATTGCCCTTATTGTTTCCTCTTGCGTTATTGGTTGGTTTAATAACTCTCTGACTTCCTCCGTAACTTTTTCTCTGACATTTAAGTTTCCTTGCACTACCCTCTCTTCCTTATATAGATCTTTATAATATTTTGCCATTATCTCCCTAATCTTACTTTGCTCCTCTTGTTCTTTCCCATTTTCATCTTTCAATCTCTTTACCCATGTTTTTTTCTTTTTTCTTTTTCAAATAGTAAGCCATCCTCTTCATTGATTTTATATTCCAACTTTGGGAATAGCTTTTAACATATAGATACTTATTTATTACCGTATATACTCGAGTATAAGCCGACTCGAATATAAGCCGAGGCACCTAATTTTACCACAAAAAACTGGGAAAACATTGACTCCAGTATAAGCCGAGGGTGGTAAATTTCAGAAATAAAAATAGATAGCAATAAAATTACATTAATTGGGGCATCAGTAGGTTAAATGTTTTTGAATATTTACATAAAGCTCAAATTTAAGATAAGACTGTCCAACTCTGATCAAATAATTATTCTCATCTTCTTCAATGTAAATGTGCTTATGTATCCTTTCAATAATAATGGAGTAAAATAATACATGTAATAATAATAATAATAATAATAATAATAATAATAATAATAATAATAATAAATACAGGAAAATAATACATGTAATAATAAAAAGAGTAAAATAATAAATGCAATAATAATAATAATAATAATAATAATAAGAAGAAGAAGAAGAAGAAGAAGATCAGAGTGAAATAATAAATGTATTAATATTATTAATAAAAATAGAGTAAAATAAATGTAATAGTAGCAACAATAATAGAGAAATATAATGAATGTATTCTTGAGTATAAGCTGACCCAAATATAAACCAACCAGGACCCTCACCCGAGTATAAGCCCAGGGGGGCTTTTTAAGTATTAAAAAAAAGGGCTGAAAAACTAGGCTTATACTCAAGTATATACAGTATATTCCTTTCCTCAAATGCTTCTAATTGTTTTGGTTTCTTCTTTAGCTCTCTCCAGATCTTTCTATCCTTTCTATCCTTTTATGTAATCATGGAGTATTTTCAATCTATATCAGCACATTTGGTCACACAGTTTTTGCCCAATGGCCATATTCACTTCCAGGTTGTGGAAATAGGATTGTGCATCTGGTCCCGTTACACCTTGCACATGCAGGTGTGTATTTCTTTGCTCATTTTGCAACTCACAAAATGGATATTATGGTACAGTTGCTGCATCATTCCCTATGTATTAAGTCATGCTCTATTTTATTGCCATCAGAGAAAAACATTCAGGGGTTGCACATGGTTCTAGGGCACTTCTTGGGGGGCTTCTGTGTGATTTGGGGAGCAAATCATCCCAAAATGGCATTGACAAAAGTCACAGGAGTAGGATTTTGGTGACCACAGCATTGGGATCCAGAAGCCACAAAAAAGTCCACATATTCCGCCCACCCCTGATGTTGGAACAGGTTGAGCATCTCTCATCTGAAAAGCCTGGTTTGGAGATCAGATTCCTTCCACTTTTGGAATACATACATTTACATACATATACATAATGAGATATCGTGAAGATGGGACCCTGGCCTGAATACGAAATTCATGTATGTTTCTTGCGCACCTTTCCCACGTACCCTGAAGGTAATTTTATGCACATTATTTTAAATAATTTTGTGCACGGAACCAAAGCTGGATTGAACTGCATTAGATGGTCAGTGTGGATCCATATAAGCAATTTCAACTGCACTGAGATGCATTTTATGGGTCTACACAAGGCATGCGGAAACTTGGGTCTTCCAGGTGTTTTGGACTCCAACTCCCACCATTCCTAATAGCCTCAGGCCCTTTCCTTTTCCCCTTCAGCCACTTAAGCAGCTGAAGGGGAAAAGGAAAGGGCCTGAGGTTGTTAGGAATGGTGGGAGTTGGAGTCCAAAACACCTGGAAGACCCAACTCCATGGCCCTCATCATGTCTCCTCTCAGCCGTCTCTTCGGCAGGCTAAACATGACAAACTCTTTCAGCTGCTCCTCATGGGGCTTGTTCTCCAGACCCTTGATCCTTTGAGTTAACCTCCTCTGGACACATTCCAGCTGAGAGTCAACATCTCCCTTCAGTTGTGGTGCTCACAATTTGATCTAAGTGGAGTCTCTTGCATTTGTCCCTGTTGAGGTTCATTGTGTTAGTTTTGGGCAACCATCTCTCCCATCTGTGAAGATCATTTTGGATTTTACTTCTGTCTTCTGGAGTCTTGGCTCTCCCTCCCCATTTGGTCCCGCCTGCAAACTTGATGGTCATGCCTTCTAACCCTCCATCTAAGTCATGAATAAAGATCCTGAGCAGAACCAGGCCCAGAATGGAACGCTGCTGATGGCACTCCATACGTCACTTCTTTCCAGGATGAAGAGGAAGCCTTGGGGAGAATCACCCATTGGGTTCCTTCGCATAACTAATTCCAGATCCACCTCACCATAGTTTTGCCTCGCCCACATTGGACTAGTTTCCTTGCCAGAAGGTCATGGGGAACCTGTTGTGATTCAGCCTTTGTCGCACCTCAGAATAGTTCACCTTGCTATAGACACCAATCACACATGGGAGATTGTCTTTTGAAGTTTTATTGAGCAAAAGCAGATATAAATCAGAGCAGGCAGTAAAAAGGTTAATAGAAATCCAATAGTTCATAAGCCATAATAATCCACAAGTCCATAAGCCAAAACAGTAGATGATAGATCCCAAAGAACAAAGGGCCAAAGGTTTCAAAGATCCAGGAACAGTAACCTTCTCTTAGGCATGAAGCAGGAACATCCACTCAGATGAAGCGAGAATTTGCTTTGACAAAAATCTATTTCCAAACACACACTTTTAAAAGCACCCCAGAAATGCATTTCTCTTTCCTGTGGAGGCCTCTCTCTTCCCCGCCAATCTCACACTCCTACGAGGCTGAACTCCCTTCCATAACAACCGGTCCACCCTAGATAATTCAAGGTCCTCGTTATCTTGCACCTGAACTGGGGCTGAAGACACCGGGGCTTGAGACATCTCTTGCTCATTCATTATAATAATAATAATATAATAATAAAACATTATTTATACCCCGCCACCATCTCCCCAATGGGGACTCAGGGTGGCTTACATGGGGCCATGCCCAAAACAATACAATATAAACAGCATATAAAAGAACAACACATCACAACACAGTGAGCAATACAATAAATATAATATCCATTACAATTCCCATGGGAATGTCATTCTGGCTGTAATCTAGGGCCTTTGGGGTCAACAGTTCATTCTGCTCAAGCTGCATTTCCTGAGCCTCTGAATCAGCCTGTATCATTCCCATTCCTATGCCATCATCCTGAAATTCATCCTGCATCCCATCATCTGGCTCTTGTATCTGAAACCCAGAATCCCCTTCTTCATCCCCACTCTGGCTATGCTGTGGCTGAGTCACAACAGCCTTTGCCTTTGTGTGACTCAGCCTTTGCCTTTGTGTGACTCTGATGAGGATTCTGGGTTATATGTGCATTATGATGGGATCCAGGATGAATTTGAAGATGACTCTGATGCTGGGAATTATAGGAGCGTTCCTGCTGTGGGAAATGAAGAGCAGGGAGTTGTTCCCATGGGAATAAATCATGATGGTGTTTCTAATGAGGAATTTCAGGTGCAGGAAGCAGAAAGGGAGGATAGCGCTTTCCCTCCGCCTGATAACAGTAACGAGCTCAGTGGCCTTGACTCTGAGGATCTCGATCGGGCTACAAGACTGGAATTAAAGGGTTGTGGAGAAGTCTTCGCATAGCTAATAAACAGGAACGCCTTTATGTCATGGTTTTAAAACAGTCTGCTGGAAGAGAGATCTCTGTCAATGCAACTTCATCGCTAGATCAAGAAGCAAGTCTGCTTTCCTGTATAATCATGTGGATATATTCTGTTTGGTGGGACTTTTGGCTTCTATGAAAAGGACCTTGTTTCATGCTCTATGTTTCTATGGACTAAGTGCTCACAGCCTTATTTTGTATCTACCTTTTGGAACTGAACCTTTACCTTTTATGAACTATCTTTTGCTTATTTTCTAAATAAACTACAAAAGACTACTTCCTGTGTGTGGCTTGGTGTCTTTAGCAAGGTGAAGCTAGTCTGAGGTGCGACAGAACCTTGTTGAAGGAAGGCCTCCATCCACTCCATCCACGGCATTCCCTGCATTGACATCCTGGGAACTTTGAAAAAGAGGCTGTGTTATACCCCAGCCCCCTTTGGGTTCTGAACCTGGTTCAGAAATGAACTTTGACCAGGATGAAGCTTATTCTGACTTTTCACCCAGTTCTCCTAGCTTCTTCCAATTACAGACCCCAGCTGTGGATAGCTCCGATGCTTCCTTAATTGGGAGAAATACTGAAAACATGACTCCCGTGGTAGAACCAGATGTCCTGAGTTCCCCAGGGAATGTACCCTTTAACAGAAGGGAGTTTTTGCATCGCCAGAGATCACAGAAACAGGAGCTTCAAAGGAGTCAACGTTTGGCATCTAGAGGGGATACGGGATAGGAGATTTCCTTGGGAACCTTTGGGGAGTTGGTTTCCCTTCGCTGTGATTAGATCTAAGTTCCATAAAAGTGTCTTGCACTCTGAACAATTCGTGGTGTCAACGTAGCGACTTCTGAGAACACTTCACCGTTTCCAGTTCCCTGATTTCACCAAGCCAAGTTTCCTTTCCTGGCGGCCAAGCCGAGCCACGACTCCCGATTTAATCCAGAGTAAATTCACGTCCTTGTCTTGTTCCTGAATCCAGATTGCTTTCAGCTTCATCCTCTGCCTGCCTTGAAATCCAAGACTTCCTAGTGACTTTGGACCTTCACTCCTGCTTTCTTGTTGTTTTCCCCGCTCAAGAACTTCCCAACCGTTTTGAGCGTGTTTCGGTTTTTGGACTTTGGACAATCATATTGGACATATCTCTTCAACTCTTTGGACTAATTCATACCATTCCTTAAACGACTATTGCTCACTCATCCTTTCCACTTATTCTTTCCTGAATGTATTATTGTTTTAATAAAGATATTATATGATTATTGGTCTCTGTTTGGTTTCCAGTGCTCACGCTGCCTTGGAGTGCAACAGGCTGGGTGGCCATCTGTCGGGGGTGCTTTGATTGTTCTTTTTCTGCAGGAGGGTAGAAGGGGTCTGGACTACGTGGCCTCTGGGGGTCTCTCCCAGCTCTGTCATTCTGTGCACCTTTTTGCTACAGCTGGTGAGGCACCTGTGCTTTTTGGCAGGGAGAAGGCAAACCATTGAGAAACTAAGTGCAACTCAGAGGTGACATCGGAGCTGCGCGTAAACACCTGCCCGGGGGTCCCACCGAGGAGCAGGGAGCCCTGGAGGGGAGGGGGCCTCTGGGGCAGGCCCCAACAGGTCCCAGGGAAGCCTTGTCTGCAGAGCAGGTTCTCCTCTTCTCCTTTTCCCACACCTGGAGGAGGTCCAACCTCTGGGAAGCTGAGCCAAACAGGCTCTTTTGCCTTCTCCTTCTGCTTCACCTGCAACGGAGCAGCTTCCCTGAGGATACATTGATGTCAGAGAAGGCTTCCCTTTCCTCCCTCCCATTGCACACCCCTGTGGCCTCCCACGGCTTCTTCTCCTCCTTTTGCTTCTTCATGCACAGAGGGTGGTTGTGCTCTCCTGCCCCCCAGAAGATGCTGATGGAGTCATGGACTCAACTTTCCCAAACCCTTTGGAACAAGCATTTGGGGGAGTTGCTTTCCTGGTCGGAAAGGGTCCTCTCAAGGGGTCCGAGGTCTCATTGGCAGCTCCAGAGTCCAGACCTGAAGGCCTCAGGGATGTTTGTGGTTGTTGTCCTCATTTTCAGGAGAAAGGAGTGATCTCATGGGATGGGAAACCACCATCCCAGAAGTTGCTTTCCTTGGGGGAAATCTTCTCCAGATTTCCAAAGAATGATCCTTTCCTATAATCCACCTGACAATTGTTTCAGGTCAACAGGGCTGTTCTGCAGAAACAATCCCTGACAAAGTGGTTCAGAACCAGCCAATGGTTTCTGACTCAGGATGTGTCCACTTCCTAGTCTGAACCTATAGTTTGGGTATATGTAGACCCATATAAGGCAGTGCAATGCAGTTAGACTGCATTATATGGCTCTGCACTGACCATAGAAGGAGTTTCAAACTTCAGTTGTCTCTAGGCCAGGTATGGGCAAATTTTATTTATTTGAAGTCAACTCTCCCAAGGTTTGTTTGGCAATGTTTGCCCAACCCCTCCCCTCAACGTGGCTCCTCTCCTGCCCCTTTCTCTCGGTTTTTTCTCCAAACTAAACATCCCCAACTCCCTAAGACTCTCCTCAGGAGATTCATGTCAGGGGATGATGGGGTGCAGAGTGGATTCCAAAACTCATCATCCCGGTCTCACCTGTATTCCCATGCGGACTGTATTCCCACTGGTCAAACAAACACTCCAGCAGGCGAAGGGTCAGTTGTTTAACTGTTGTTTAACTTTATTTACATAATCTATTTACAGTTGCATTTCTCGGCTTCAGAGCATAGCATTCATAGTCCATCTCCAGTGAGAGCTCAAGCCGAACACAACAGATAAGATAAACAACACATTCCTCTGTCCAGAGGAAGTTCCCCCAAAGGCCGGAAGTCATGCCTGATAGGTCATAGCAATCACAACAGGCTGTCAGTCAAAACTAGCCTGCTGTTAACCATTTCATCACTGAAAAATACACAATCCTGCTCATCAGCAGTAAACACTTGATTTACATTTCATACAAAATACAACCATACTCCAACAATTCATAGCTTCCAGTTTGGCCACTGAGTTTGTACTTCTCTGAACCTTTTCCCTCCTGTCCACCTCTTCCTTGAAAGGCTTTGCCCAGAACTGGACATGGGTTTATCTGACCAAAGCAGAACAAAGAGGGTTGATTGCTTTTCTCCTCTTGATGCAGCTACTTTGAATCTTATTGCGGAGAGAAAAAGTGGGCTATAAATAAACATAATAATAATAACAACAATAATAATAATGCAACTGCAAAAGGCCGCCTGACTGGGATCTGTGTGCATCATCCGAAAATACATCACACAGTCCTAAATGCTTGGGAAGGGTTCAACTTGTGATTTTGTGATACGAAATCTAGCATATACTGTTTATACTCGAGTATAAGCCTAGTTTTTCAGCCCTTTTTTATGACTGAAAAAGCCCCCCTCGGCTTATACTCGGGTGAGGATCCTGGTTGGCTTATATTTGGGTCAGTTTATACTCGAGAATATATGTTACATTTATTATTTTTCTCTATTATTATTGGTATTATTACATTTATTATTTTTCTCTATTATTGTTGCTACTATTACATTAATTTTACTCTATTATTATTATTATTATTATTAGTATTATTATTATTACATTTATTATTCCACTCTGATATTATTATTATTATTATTATTATTATTATTATTGCATTTATTATTTTACTCTTTATTATGACTTGTATTATTTTCCTGTATTTATTATTATTATTATTATTATTACATGTATTATTTTACTCTATTATTATTAAAAGGATACATAAGCACATTTACATTCAAGAAGATGAGAATAATGATTTGATCAGAGTCGGACAGTCTTATCTTAAATTTGAGCTTGATGTAAATATTCAAAAACATTTAACCTACTGATGCCTCAATTAATGTAATTTTCTTGGTATCTATTTTTATTTCTGAAATTTACCACCTTCGGCTTATACTGGAGTCAATGTTTTCCCAGTTTTTTTTGTGTGTGTGGCAAAATTAGGTGCCTCGACTTATATTCGGGTCGGCTTATACTCGAGTATATACGGTACGTCTTGTTTGCTGTGTCATACTCTATGTCAATAATAATATTAATAGTAATAGTAACGTTGTCAGACTTAACCTGCCCAGAAAATCAGGGGACAGTGGGCTTCTGTAAGTGAAACAAACAGTAGAAGAAGAAATATGGACTGGCAGATGATGGGAAAGTCAGTCAAGAACCAACATGGATGGAAGTGAAGAGAAGAAAACGGTTAAAGTGCAAAAGCCAAAGAGTGAAGACCGTGGAAATACAATGCAGAGCAAAGAGAAAACTGGCTAAAGAAGGCTCTCCATGGGCAGTTCCTGGGAAAAATGGAGAGCAAAATGGACAAGGGAAAACATGAATGTGGCTCACAAATGGAACTTGGAGAAAGGAGACAGAAGGCCTGGTTCTTGCAGCCCAAGAGGATGCCATTAGAACCAATCCCATCCAAGCCAGAATTGAAACGTCAGCAACAGATCCCAAGCGTAGGCTCTGCAAGGAAGGAGACAAAACGATGGATCCCATCCTCAGCTGCTGCAAGAAGATCACACAGATGGACTACAAGCAGAGACATAACACCGTTGCTCAAATGATCCATTGGAATGTGTGCCACAAAGACCATCTGCCTGCGACAAAGAACTGGTGGGATCAAAAATTACAGAAAATAAACACTTCAAACTACTCTGGGACTTCCAAATCCAGACTGACATTTTTGGAGCACAAGACTGCTGACCTCACAATCGTGTTAAAAAACAAAGTATGGATTGCTGGTGTTGCAGTCCCAAGAGACAGCAGAATCAACAAGAAGCAACTGGAAAAGCTGACATGATACGAGGATCTAAAGATCGAACTGCAAAGACTCTGGCACAAGCCAGTCAAGGGGGTCCCAGTGGTGATAGGCACACTGGGCGCAGTACCTCAAGACCTTGGCCTGCACTTAAACACAACCAGCACTGACCAAATGACCACCGGTCAGCTGCAAAAGGCCACCCGACTCAGATCTGCACACATTATTCGCTGATACATCACACAGTCCTAAACACTTGGGAAGTGCCCAGCGTGTGATCCAATACAACCGCCAGCATAGGGATCTTGTTTGCTGTGTACTCATCTTGTTGTGTATCAAATAATGATGATGATGATGATGATGATGATGATAACTGCAAAAGGCCACCCTGCTGGGATCGGCGCGCATCATCTGAAAATACATCACACAGTCCTAGACACTTGGGAAGTGTTCGACTTGTGATTTTGTGATACAAAATCCAGCATATCTATCTTGTTTGCTGTGACATACAATGTTGTTGTGTCAATAATAATAATAATCCCCTCGCAGGTGCCACCAGGTGCAAAGAACTGGTGGGATCACAAACCTGCAAAAGTATTGGAAAATGAACATGCAAAGATACTGTGGGACTTCCGAATCCAGACTGACAAAGTTCTGGAACACAACACACCAGACACCACAGTTGTGGAAAAGAAAAGGGTTTGGATCATTGATGTCGCCATCCCAGGTGACAGTCGCATTGACGAAAAACAACAGGAAAAAATCAGCCGCTCTCAGGACCTCAAGATTGAACTTCAAAGACTCTGGCAGAAACCAGTGCAGGTGGTCCCGGTGGTGATGGGCACACTGGGTGCCGTGCCAAAAGATCTCAGCCGGCATTTGGAAACAATAGACATTGACAAAATCACAATCTGCCAACTGCAAAAAGCCACCCTGCTGGGATCTGCGCGCATCATCCGAAAATACATCACAGTCCTAGACACTTGGGAAGTGATCAACTTGTGATTTTGTGATATGAAATCCAGCATATCTATCTTGTTTGCTGTGTCATAATAAAATAATAATAATAATAATAATAATAATAATAATAATAATAATAATAGAGTCACATTGGCTTTGTAAGCTGCTGCATCAACTATTGACTTCTCTTCCACTTGTGGTCTATTAAGAGCCCTTCCACCCAGCCACATTGCCCAGAATATCAAGGCAGACATTCCACAATATCTGCTTTAACTGTATTATTTGAGTTCATACTGCCATGTAATCCAGTTCAATGTGGATTTTATACAGCTGTGTGGAAGGGATCTAAGACTCCTAGAGACAACATATTGTGTTGGACAACAATGAATAGAAATGCTATGGAATCCTGGGAGTTGTAGTTTCACCAGGCTTTTAGCCTTCTCTGCCGAAGAGTGATGGTGCCAGGATTCCACAGCAATGAGCCTGGGTTCCATAGCAATGAGCTGTGGTGGTTCAAGTGGTATCACCCTGCATTGATTCCATGGTGAAGATGCCCCCTGGGTCCCCTCCACCCGACTTCCGTGGGACCATCGGGGTCTCCCTTTGGAAGGCCTTGGCTGCCCTCTGCTGGTGGCCTCTGGGGGAGCAGCCAAGCCAAGGGAGGCCGCCATATTGCATCCCTTGACCAAGGGCAGGGAGGCCGTTCATGAATCTTCTTGCCTATTGCCACATATTGTTGGATGTTGTTGCTTTCCGCAATCCTAAGAGTGAAGTGCAAGCGTGGTTTTTCCTCTGAGGCCTCCCTCCCCTTTCCAGATTTCTGGTTCCTTTGATTGCAAAAGGAACACTTCAGAGCCCTGACAGACCGTGCACAAAGAATCTGCGAAGCCCACCTTCTCCAAGGTGAACTCAACCACCTAAACTGGGCTCTACAGGCCAATGGAGACTCCACCAGGGCCACCAGAAGAGCTGCAAGGCCAAGAACAAGCCAGGAGAGAAAAGACAAAGATCCACCCAGAGGAAAGGTGTTCTTACCAGACATCAAGGGAACCACTGACCGCATAGGCAAACTGATAAAGAAGCACAACCTACAAACCATCTACAGACCCACAAAGAAAATCCAACATATCAGCGAAAGACAAGAGGGATCCTCTCTCCTCTGCAGGAGTCTACCATATACCATGCAGCTGTGGACAAGTCTACATAGGGACCACCAACCGCAGCATTGCCCAAACACGAGTCAAAGAACATGAAAGGCACTGCAGACTCACTCAACCAGAGAAATCAGCCACAGCAGAGCACTTGAGGAACCAACCTGGACACAGGATATTATTTGAGAACACAAAAATGCTTGACCACTCCAACAACTATCATGTCAGACTACACAGAGAAGCCATTGAAATCCACAAGCATGTGGACAACTTCAACAGAAAGGAGGAAAGCATGAAAATGAACAAAATCTGGCTACCAGTATTAAAAAACTCTAAAATCAAAACAGTAGATGGGAACCAACACTCTGAGGGCAGAGGAGCCCCAAGGACAGCTAATGACTGAACAAAGGATGCTCCTCAGGCAAGAGACAAACCTTTCCAATGCTAATTAGGGTGATTAACTGAAACATTAATGCTGGCTTCCAACTGACAAAGGACTCTTGTCACACCCTGGACTCTCCACAGATATATATTTACCTTCCTTGCCTAGTCTCTCCATGCCTCACAACCTGCCATAGATGAGGGCGAAACGTCAGGAGAGAATACTTCAGGAACATGGCCACATAGCCTGAAAGACATACAACAACCCAATCTTCTTGCCTATTGTGACGTATAGTTGGATGTTGTTGCTTTCCACAATCCTAAGAGTGAAGGGCAAGTGTGTGTGTGTTTTTTTCTCCCAGGCCTCCCTCCCCTTTCCAGATTTCTGGTTCCTTTGATTACAAAAGGGACCCTTCTTGTGCTGGAACTGATGTTTTGCAAAATGCAGGATCTGGAGTCCTGTGGGTTAGTTGTGCCCCATGCGAGGGGCCCACCCATGCTTCATGCAAGGATGAAGCAACTGCCTGGCTGGTGGTTAATCCCGACGAGTGTAGTCCATGAAACCAACCTTGGAATGGGGAGCCCACCCGCTGGGGAATCCCAGGCAATATCAATACATCACATGTTCATCAAACACTATTTTCATAGAATCATAGAATAGTAGAGTTGGAAGAGACCTCATGGGCCACCCAGTCCAACCCCATTCTGCCAAGAAGCAGGAAATCGCATTCAAAGCACACCCGACAGATGGCCATCCAGCCTCTGCTTAAAAGCCTCCAAAGAAGGAGCCTCCGCCACATTCTGAGGCAGAGAGTTCCACTGCTGAACAGCCCTTCTCACAGTGAGGAAGTTCTGCCTGATGTTCAGGTGTGTGATGTCTCATGGGCCATGTAGTCCCGTTCCTAGTACTATTGTGGCAGACGAAGAGGAAAACTTGGGTTTCCCACCGTTTCAGCCAGAATTGGAGCCCTTGCACCTGCAGGATGTTTGCCCTCCAGAAGTCAGCCAAACAAGCCTTGGGCAGAATTCTCCCCCATTCTCTCGTAAGGATAATTATAATCGAGATAGAGGCGCTAGGGAGGCGAATCGCCGAAGCGCCAGAATCGCTGCCAGACAATTAGCTGATTAAGCCTGTTTCCCTTGGGAAATCTTAAGGAGTCATGCATCTGGACACAGTATGGGTTTCACTTCTTGTTCCCCAGGGAAAGTGTTCCTTGGCGGGAAAACAAGATCCTATATAGGTGTTTAACCGCAAGGAGATCCTTGCGGAGTCAATTCGTCAGCTTCAGGAGTGAGATCGTGTGTGGACTACGCTACTCCAGTTCCTTGTTTCCAGGACCTTGCCACGGACCTTGTTCTATTTCCAAGCCTGCCTTGCGCCCTGGACCTCGCCACGGACCTCGCCACGGACCCTGTTCTTGCTTATTGCTTCTTGTTGCCTCGTATCAAGCCTTGTTTTGCCAAGAATCTAGTTTGTTTCCAGCCTTGTTGTCAAGTTCTATGGACTAAAGGACCTTGTCATTTCCCCACACTTTGCTAGGCAAAGTGTGTGTTTCGGTTATTGGATTATAACTTTGGACTCTAATATCATATATTGGACATTATTTTCCTGGACTATATTTGACCTTCCCTTAAAGGTCTACTTCTGAACTATATTCTTCACCTGTTTTTATTGACTTTATATATTCCTTTAATAAAGATATTAGATAGAATCTGGCCTCTGCGCATGGTTATTGGTGCTCTGTAGCCTGGGTCCTGACAAGGTGGAATCTGAATATATTATAAATTATATATTACATGTAATATTATTAATAATATTACAATATATAGATATAGTACAATATGGTAATTTATTGCCAGTATTGTGCTATGCTAATAATATAATATTGTATGTACATTTAATTTGTAAGCCACTCTGAGTCCCCTTCAGGCTGAGAAGGGCGGGATATAAACGTATTAAATAAATAAATAAATAAATAAATAAATCTCCTTCCTTTCCTGTAGTTTGAAGCCCTTGTTCCCTTGCGTCCTAGTCTGCAGGGCAGCAGAAAACAAGCTTGCTCCCTCCTCCCTATGACTTCCCTTCACGTATTTATACATGGCTCTCATGTCTCCTCTCAGCCTTCTCTTCTGCAGGCTAAACATGCCCAGCTCCTTAAGCCGCTCCTCATAGGGCTTGTTCTCCAGACCCTTGATCATTTTAGTCACCCTCCTCTGGACGCTTTCCAGCTTGTCAACATCTCCCTTCATCTGCGGTGCCCAGAATTGGACACAGTGTGATTCCAGGTGTGGTCTGACCAAGGCAGAATAGAATAAGGGGGAGCAGGACTTCCCTGGATCTAGACGCTATTCCCCTCTTGATGCAGGACAGAATCCCATTGGCTTTTTTAGCAGCCGCATCACATTGCTGGCTCATGTTCCCCTTCCTCCCCACGAGGACTGCAAGGTCTTTTTCACATGTACTGCTGTTGAGCCAGGCATCATCCCCCATTCTGTATCTTTGCATTCCTTTTCTGCCGAAGTGGAGTCTCTTGCATTTGTCCAACTTGATTGTGTTAGTTTCGGGCAATCATCTCTCTAGTCTGTCAAGATCGTTTTGGATTCTGCTCCTGTCTTCTGGAGTATTAGCTATCCCTCACAATTTGGTCCCGTCTGCAAACTTGATGATCGTGCCTTCTAGCCCTTCGTCTAAGTTGTTGATAGAGATCCTGAGCAGAATTGGACCCAGGACGGAAACCAAAGTGCTCTTCCAGTAAGCACCAGCCAATCCCTCTGTAATGCCAGAAGTACAGCTGAATAGTGTAACATTAGAATATGTTGACCATTTCTGCTCCCTTGGCAGCCACCTCTCACAAAAGTCAACACTGAGCTCTGCGAGTGCAGCATTCTTCCAAATGAAGCAGAGAGTGTTTGAGGATCGCGACATCCGTAGCGAGACCAAGGTGTTTGTTTATCCAACCATTGTGCTCCCAAACCTATTCTACGCCTGCGAAACATGGACTGTCTACAGTAGGCTGTTAGGAATTATGGGAGTTGAAGTCCAAAACACCTGGAGGGCCGAAGTTAGCTCATGCCTGCTCTACACTTCATGCAGTTTGGCTCTACTTTAAGTGCAATGGCTCCAAGCTCAGGAATCCTGTGCCAAGAGGTGTCAAACTGTCTTTCAAACTGATTTTTTGAAACCGTTCCGAATCAATTTGCACCCTTGATTGAGGACATAGAGGGGATGCCAATGATTAGACAAACTTCCTGGCCTTGATTTTCTAGCACCTGCCCTTAGGTCCTTTGATACAGGACGAAAGATAAGTGTTTTATTGTATTCAACACAAATGAAAACAATACATACAATTTCATAAGTTGGAGCCTGCCCAAAACAGCCATGCCGTCAAGCTCAGATTTGGTCTTGCTGGAGACTTTGCAAAGTCTTTGGACTCTAATAAAGTTTTGATGTTGATGCTGATGATGAGAGTTGCAAAGGGGAATTTGTAGCGGTGACTGAAAAGGCACTCTGAGTGTGCTCAGAGGTTTATTTTCCCTGCAAGGCCAAAGCAAAAGCGGCCTTTTTGAGGGCCCTGAATGGCTTCTCTCCTTGTGATTTTTGAACGTATCTTTTGGCTGCAAAAGGATCTTGTGGTGAGAAGCTGTCACTGGAAACGCCTCCCTAATCTTTCCCAAATAGGATTACGGTTCTCTTTGGCAGGAGACGTTGGGCGGTTATGGGATGTTGGATGGAGGAGGATCGACATTTCTTTATGTTATCGGGTGGGAGTGTTGCTTTGTTGAACACACGGAGGGATGCTGGGAGCCAAGCAAAGATAAGGAAAGGCCAGGAAAACTGGGGCTCGTCTGCCAGCACCTTGCAGCGCTGTCTTTCCACAGGTCTCTTTGCACAAGAAGGAAACGTTGCTGCTTCAGGAAAAAGGTGCCTAAGATACAGGGAAACAACCTTCCCTTCAATAAGACATTGCAGGCAGCCCATGAGCTACAAACATCCGACTTACAAACGACTCCGATGTAACAAAAATCATGCTACATAGTGTAATATCCATCAGTTCACCCTCTCTGCGTGCAATTTTATTAATTTATTAATTTATTTACAGTACAGTAGAGTCTCACTTATCCAAGCTAAACGGGCCGGCAGAAGCTTGGATAAGCGAATATCTTGGATAATAAGGAGGGATTAAGGAAAAGCCTATTAAACATCAAATTAGGTTATGATTTTACAAATTAAGTACCAAAACTTCATGTTATACAACAAATTTGGCAGAAAAAAAGTTCAATACGCAGTAATGTTATGTTGTAATTACTGTATTTACGAATTTAGCACCAAAATATCACGATATATTGAAAACATTGACTACAAAAATGGCTTGGATTATCTAGAGGCTTGGATAAGCGAGGCTTGGATTAGTGAGACTCTACTGTATTTATATTCCGCCCTTCTTTCTCACCCCGAAGGAGATCCAGGGCAGATCACAATTCACATACCCATGGCAAACATTCAATGCCATGAGACATACGACATATGGGCAGACACAGAGGCCATTTAACATTTTCCAGCTTCCGGCTTCATGAGAGTATGCTCGATTCCGGCCACAGGGGGAGCTGCCGCTTCACCGTCCAGTTGTGACACCAAGTCCTTGATGGAGTACTTCCTCATTCTTCTGCATGCTGCTGGAAGGTTTTATGTTGTCATACTGTGGAACTTCCGAATCCAGACTGACAAAGTTCTGGAACACAACACACCAGACATCACAGTTGTGGAAAAGAAAAAGGTTTGGATCATGGATGTCGCCATCCCAGGTGACAGTCGCATTGACAAAAAACAACAGGAAAAACTCAAGATCAGGACCTCAAGATTGAACTTCAAAGACTCTGGCAGAAACCAGGGCAGGTGGTCCCGGTGGTGATGGGCACACTGGGTGCCGTGCCAAAAGATCTCAGCTGGCATTTGGAAACAATAGACATTGACAAAATTACAATCTGGCAACTGCAAAAGGCCACCCTGCTGGGATCTGTGTGCATCATCCGAAAATACATCACACAGTCCTAGACACTTGGGAAGTGTTCGACTTGTGATTTTTTGATACGAAATCCAGCATGTCTATCTTGTTTGCTGTGTCATAATAAAATAATAATAATAATAATAATAATAATAATAATAATAATAATAATAATAATAATAATATATTAATATTAAAACCCAAAAGGCCACCCTACTGGGATCTGGGCACATCATCCGAAAATACATCACACAGTCCTAGACACTTGGGAAGTGTTCAACTTGGGATTTTGTGATATGAAATCCAGCATATCTATCTTGTTTGCTGTGTCATAATAAAATAATAATAATAATAATAATAATAATAATAATAATAATAATAATAATGTGTGAATGCACATGCATAATGCTGATGCACATATTGCACAAGCACATGTGGACCCATAGGCACATTGGGTTGCATTGTGCAACTCCATTATTTTACCCACAACCGGAGAGTTTTCTTGGGCCAACTGTGGCCCTTGAATGTAAAAAAATGAAAATATCTCCAGACAGCCAATTTGAATAGCAGGCTGCTGTTCTGCATCAGCTTCCAGAGGAACATCCTTATGTCGTAATATTTTTGGACGCCACCTTCCTAAATACATACTTACCTAGACAGCATTCTTGGATCAAAGCTGTTCCATAAATAGAGGCTATTAATACTCATAAACGACTTATTAGATGTCAGGAGCCCTATTTCCAGGCGTCTTGCGAAGGGGAGGAGGAGTGGGGAGCCCAACAGAAGCTTTCAACTTTTGCCCAGGAATGTGCTGCGCACTCATAATGAGGCCTTCACAAGTCGCCCCAAGCAGCCCGCAATGTGCGCTGCTGCAGCCATGCTCCGTGCGCCTCCGCTCCTGCCATTAAAACCTTCAGACACTCTGAAGGAAACTTCCAAAAGCTCTGACAGGCGATTGCACCTGACTTTCGTGTCCTTTTTTACACCCAGGGAGCTTGTTAAAATGAAAAAACGTGCTGGAAAACGCACACTCTCCCGGTCTGCTGTCGAAATGCGACTGGTTTTGGTCTTGCGCAAAGACTTGATGCTGAGATCACACTGCCAAGCGCATTCATGGCTACACTTTGGAAAATAAATACTGTGCACATAAAACTTCCATTGTTGTCATGATGCCTCCGTGCACTCTGGTGATGGGCAACCCGACTGAGAACGTTTGCACAAATCTCATTACCGTAATTACATTTCAATTTAAAAAATGCACAGATATAGAATGGGTGACACCTGGCTTGAAAATACTCCACGTAAGCCAACACTGTGATGCTGCAGCTGAAAAAGCCAATGTGATTCTAGGCTGCATCAAGAGGAATATATATAGTGTATTGTCGAAGGCTTTCAACCAGAATTAATGGGTTGCTGTGAGTTTTCAAGGTTGCATGGCCATGTTCCAATAGCATTATCTCCTGATGCTCAAGACTTGGCTGTTTGGTTGTGCATTTAAGTAAATCAGATCTAATTTGCCAAATAGTCACTGTTGAATGTTTTTATGTTGAATGTTTTTATATTGTGGAGTGATATTTTAAATTGTAAGTCGCTCGGAGGACTCTGGTGGAGAGCGACTAATTAAGAAATAAAGTGAAGTGAAGTGAAGAAGTGAAGTGATGTTTCGCCTGCATCTGTGGCTAATGGTATCCTCAGAGGTTCTGTTGGCAGCAAGGCAAGTGGAGTGTATCTATACCTGTGGAATGATGCCCAGGGTAGGAGAAAGAACCCTTGTCTGTTTAAAGCAAGTTGCAATCAGCAAGCTTGAATTAGCATTTTGAGGAGCTGTGAAGTTTGCAAGGTCAATCAGCGAGGGTATCTGCATTGAGCAGGGGTCCCCAAACTAAGGCCCGGGGGCCGGATGCAGCCCTCCAAGGTCATTCACCTGGCCCCCGCCCTCAGTTTTATAATATAATATTTTTATATCAGTATTAATAATATATTGTATATACATATAATATTGATAATAATATTATGTTATACAATATAATACTAATAATAATACCATATAATGATATTAATCATATGTTATAAATTACATATTATATAATAGTATAGTGGTATAGTTCAATATCTATATATATAAAAGAGTGATGGCATCACGGCAGCGGACAAAACAACAAAAGTAAACACCCCACAACCTCGAAAATTGACAGCACAACCCCTCATCCATGCCTCTAGGTTGATACAACAAAAAGAAAAGAAAAATAAAGTCCTAATTAGAGGGAGAGCAATAATTGTTTTTATCCAATTGCTGCCAGTTAGAAGGCTAAGCTTCACTCACTTGGTCTCCTAGCAACCCACTCAGCCCAGGGGACCCTTTACCTTAACTACCACCAATTCCTCAATACTTTATTTCCCATACCACCATACTTCGCCACAGCAACGCGTGGCTGGGCACAGCTAGTAGTAATATATAATGCTAATATTGTGCTATGCTAATAATATAATATATTGTATGTACATACAGCTGCTCTGAGTCCCCTTCGGGGTGAGAAGGGTGGGATATAAATGTAGTAAATAAATGCAGTTAATAAATAATTAATTTTTGACTTAGACTCGGCCAAAGTCTGAAATGACTTGAAGGTACACAACAATCCTACTTAACTTGACTATCTCATTGGCCAGGAGCAGGCCCACACTTTCCATTGAAATCCTGATAGGTTTATGTTGGTTAAAATTGTTTTCATTTTTAAATATTGTATTGTTCTTTCGTTGTTGTTGTTGTTGCACTACAAATAAGACATGTGCAGTATCATAGAATCACAGAATAGTAGAGTTGGAAGAGACCTCATGGGCCATCTAGTCCAACCCCCTGCTAAGAAGCAGGAAATCGCATTCAAAGCACCCCCGACAGATGGCCATCCAGCCTCTGCTTAAAAGCCTCCAAAGAAGGAGCCTCCACCACGGCCCCGGGGAGAGAGTTCCACTGCCGAACAGCCCTTCTCACTGTGAGGAAGTTCTTCCTGATGTTCAGGTGGAATCTCCTTTCCTGTCGTTTGAAGCCCTTGTTCCGTGTCCTAGTCTGCAGGGCAGCAGAAAATAAGCTTGCTCCCTCCTCCCTAGGACTTCCCTTCACGTATTTGTACATGGCTATCATGTCTCCTCTCAGCCTTCTCTTCTGCAGGCTAAACATGCCCAGCTCTTTAAGCCGCTCCTCATAGGGCTTGTTCTCCAGACCCTTCATCATTTTAGTCGCCCTCCTCTGGACGCTTTCCAGCTTGTCAACATCTCCCTTCAACTGTGGTGCCCAAAATTGGACACAGTGTGATTCCAGGTAACGTGGTCTGACCAAGGCAGAATAGAATAAGGGGGAGCAGGACTTCCCTGGATCTAGACGCTATTCCCCTATTGATGAGGCCAGAATCCCATTGGCTTTTTTAGCAGCCGCATCACATTGTTGGCTCCTGTTCACCTTCCTCCCCACGAGGACTCCAAGATCTTTTTCGCACACACTGCTGTCAAGCCAGGCATCGTCCCCCATTCTGTATCTTTGATTTCCATTTTTTCTGCCGAAGTGAAGTATCTTGCATTTGTCCCTGTTGAATTTCATTTTGTTAGTTTTGGCCCATCTCTCTAGTCTGTCAAGATCGTTTTGAATTCTGCTCCTGTCTTCTGGAGTGTTAGCTATCCCTCCCAGTTTTGTGTCGTCTGCAAACTTGATGATCGTACCTTCTAACCCTTCGTCTAAGTCGTTAATAAAGATGTTGAACAGAACCGGGCCCAGGACGGAGCCCTGCGGCACTCCACTTGTCACTTCTTTCCATGATGAAGACGACGCATTGGTGAGCACCCTTTGGGTATGCATAGGAATTTGTTTGTATTTTTTTTTTCAAATGATAATTTGGCCCCTCAACAGTCTGAAAAATAGTGGACTGGCCCTCTGCTTCAAAAGTTTGGGGACCACTGGCTTAGAGGTTTGCAAAGGCCAGGCGACCTCTATGCAGATACCCTCACTCACTGTCTTTGGAGAGACAGACGCAGGAGAATCCCAAGCTGTGAACACCGTCTTTTAGAGAGAATATAAACCCATCCAGAACTGGTTGACACACTTCCATGCCCTTGATGCAAGCACCTCTGTCTTGTCTGGATTCAGCCCATGGCCTCTTCCTCCAGGCATCCATTCAGAGGTGACATGCTGTCCTGACCTGAGGATAGTTTGGAAGGCATGGAGAAATAAATGCATTTGGGCAGCCCCACATCCAAGAATGAGCTGCTTTGATCCTGGCACCAATTTGACTTTGGAAGCCAGACCGTCCTGGGTAAGACACTGTTCTGCACATTCCTGACTTCCACCCACCCCGCCCCAGTCTCCCCAGTTCATTACTGGTTGCAGAATGTCAAGGCGCTGACCTGCAATTAATTTCACTCCAAATAGTCACCGTGCGCCCGTGTGTTCCGTACAGCACCTTCTCTTTGCAAATTGTAATTACAAGCTGGATGCAATAATAATCGACTTGCTCCATGGGAGAGCTCCAGCGTGTTTCTGGAGCAAGGACTGAGAACCTGATGGGATGCGATGCTAGGATTTGTGCTCGGATCGTTTTATGGTCTTGCAAGTAGTTTGTATTTGCACATAGGAAAAGCAATAGGAAAATGTCTTGTCTTAGGCTTTCATGGCAGGAATCACTGGTTTGTTCTGAGTTATTCGGGCTGTATGGTCTTGTCACAGTAGCATTCTTGCCTGAAGTTTTGCCTGCATCTGTGGCTAATGGCATCTTGAGAGGTCTGTTGGAAATGAGGCAGGTGGAGTGTATAGGTAGATAGAGATACAGTAGAGTCTCACTTATCCAACACTCGCTTATCCAACGTTCTGGATTATCCAACGCTTTTTTGTAGTCAATGTTTTCAATATACAGTAGAGTCTCACTTATCCAACACTCGCTTATCCAACGTTCTGGATTATCCAACGCATTTTTGTAGTCAATGTTTTCAATATATCGTGATATTTTGGTGCTAAATTCATAAATACAGTAATTACTACATAGCATTACTGCGTATTGAACTACTTTTTCTGCCAAATTTGTTGTCTAACATGATGTTTTGGTGCTTAATTTGTAAAATCATAACCTAATTTGATGTTTAATAGGCTTTTCCTTAATGCCTCCTTATTATCCAACATATTTGCTTATCCAACATTCTGCCGGCCCGTTTATGTTGGATAAGTGAGACTCTACTGTATCATGATATTTTGGTGCTAAATTCATAAATACAGTAATTACTACATAGTATTATTGCCTATTGAACTACTTTTTCTGCCAAATTTGTTGTCTAACATGATGTTTTGGTGCTTAATTTGTAAAATCATAACCTAATTTGATGTTTAATAGGCTTTTCCTTAATGCCTCCTTATTATCCAACATATTCACTTATCCAACGTTCTGTTGGCCCGTTTATGTTGGATAAGTGAGACTCTACTGTATATAGATATAGAGAGAAATAGATAAAGATATAGATATAAATATAGATATGTGGAATAATATTCAAGTGGGAGAAAGAACCCTTCCCTGTTGAAGCAAGAGTGGATGTTGCAATTAGCAGCCATGAATAGCATCAAAACATGAATAACATCAAAACATCCGGGCGGCCCCTGGGCAACGTCCTTGCAGACGGCCAATTCTCTCACTCCAGAAGCAACTCCGGTTGCTCCTGACACACACACAAAAAAACCATGAATAGCATTGAGTAGCCAGGAAGCTGCAAAGTCAATCAGGGAGGGTAATTGTTGGCTGGAGAATCCTTTGTTTGGGAAGTGCTAACTGGCCTTTGGTTGTTTGCTATCTGGAATTCCTCTGTTTTTTTATTTATTTACTGCCCTGATTTTAGAGTTTTTTTTAATACTGGCGACCAGATTTTGTTCACTTTCTATTGAAATTGCCCAAGTGCTTCTTGTGGATTTCAGTGGCTTCTCTGTGTGGCCTGATGTAATGCAGAGAAGTCATTGAAATCCACAAGCATGTGGACAACTTCAACAGAAAGGAGGAAAACCTCTCAAGAAACCTCTGAAGATGCTTTCCACAGATGCAGGAGAGAATGCTACTGGAACATGGCCATACAGCCTGAAAAACTCACAGCATCCCAATAGGAAAATGTTACTGTATTTAGTGATCCCTGCAAAGCCCATATTTTGCTGGAATTTCTAACCAAAGGCTGCAAGGGGTCCAGCAAATTGGTGCCATAGCCAAAGAGTGGCCCGTGCCACCTCTCCAGGGCTTTCTTTGGGGCAAGCACATGCGTTTCTGTTCCTGGCCTCCTTCTTCCTCCCTTACGTTTCTTCTCTTTACTCCTCTCTCTCCTTTCTTGCAGTCTTTGACGTGGTGAGGCTTTATGGGAGCCATTCCTCGGAAGGGTGGGTGCAGGTGCGGAAGGCGAGGGCAAGGCAGTGTAATTTCCCAACCTGTTTTAATGAAGCCCCTCGGGCAGCCGTTCCGAAAACACGTATAATTTGTTCGAAGCAGAACGAGTCTGAGAAGGCACGGAGAAATAGATCCAGGCAGCCCCACATCCAGGCATCAAGCGCTCCTGACACCAATTTGGCTTCCGAAACCAGAACAGAGTCCTGAGTAAGAGGCTGACTTACCTGTGGATTCCTGGCTCCCACCCCGCCCCAGTCTCCCCAGTCTCCCCAGTTCATTGCTGGTTGCAGGACGACAAAGGGCCGACGACCTGCAATTAATTTCGCTCCAAATAGTCACGGCACATCTGCATGTTCTGTACAGCACCTGCTTTTTTGCAAGTTGTAATTTCATGTTCAATGCAAAAACATTAGTAAAGGTAAAGGTTTTCCCCTGACGTTAAGTCCAGTCGTGTCCGACTCTGGGGGTTGGTGCTCATCTCCATCTCTAAGCCGAAGAGCCAGCGTTGTCCACAGACACCTCCAAGGTCATGTGGCCATTGGCATGACTGCATGGAGTGCCGTTACCTTCCCACCGGAGCAGTACCTATTGATCTACTCACACTCTGGGGGTTGGTGCTCATCTCCATCTCTAAGCCAAAGAGCCGGCATTGACCGTAGACACCTCCAAGGTCATGTGGCCACTGGCATGACTGCATGGAGCGCCGTTACCTTCCCACCGGAGCAGTACCTATCGATCTACTCACACTCTGCGGGTTGGTGCTCATCTCCATCTCTAAGCCAGAGAGCCGGCATTGACCGTAGACACCTCCAAGGTCATGTGGCCACTGGCATGACTGCATGGAGCACTGCTACCTTCCTGCCACAGCGGTACCTATTGATCTACTCACATTTGCATGTTTTCACACTGCCAGGTTGGCAGAAGCTGGGGCTAACAGCAGGAGTTCACCCTGCTCCCCATGGAGCGCCATTACCTTCCCACCAGAGCGGTACCTATTGATCTACTCACATTTGTATGGTTTCAAACTGCTAGGTTGGCAGAAGCTGGGGCTAACAGCGGGAGCTCACCCTGCTCCCCACTTTTGATCACCGAGTCCTTGATGGTATTACCTCCTCATTCCTTTCTGTGTGCTGCTGGTAATTTTATGGTGCTGTAAATTAGTCAAATTAGCCTCCCCGCTTAAAGCGGTACCTAAATTTCCTACTTGATAGATGCGACTGTCTTTCGGGTTGCTTAGGTCAACAGCGAGCTAGGCTATTAATGGTCAGGGGCTTAACCCGACCCAGGCTTTGATCTCATGACCTCTCGGTCAGTAGTGATTTATTGTAGCTGGCTACTAACCAACTGTGCCACAGCCTGGCCCAACTCCTTAAACCAACTCCTTATATACTCATACTGAGCTAAGTGATGAATCAAACCGGATCCTAAACTAAAAACTCTGATCTTGAAGCCAGTATTTAAGGGCCCACCACCAGGCTCTTGTTGACAGGGGTACTTCTCTCATGTTGAGTCTCGCTTATCCAACCTTTGCTTAACCAACATTCTGGATTATCCAGCGCAGTCTGCCTCCCACCCGGATCCACAGCTGTTTCTCGAGGCAGCTGGGATTGACCTCTTTATGGATTTAACTTCCGACAATGTTGCTACTGCAGGTGTGATCGAGGTTCATTTTATGCAATTCTATCTTTATTTGTTGTCAATTTGTTAGTAGCCAATGTTTTTGTAGTCATTGTTTTCAATACGTTGCAAAGTTTTGGTGCTAAATTCATAAATACAGTGATTACTACATAACGTTACCGTGTATTAAACTGCTTTTTCTGTCAATTTGTTGTAAAACATGATGTTTTGGTGCTTGGTTTGTAAAATCATAACATAATTTGACGTTTAATAGGCGTTTCCTTGATCCCTCCTTATTATCCAACATTTTCGCTTATCCAACGTTCTGCCGGCTCGTTTAAGTTGGATAAGTAAGAGACTACTGTATATTCAATGATCCACTTTGAGCGGGACATGAGAGAAGCTTTCCACAAGGATGGTAAAAACGTCAAACATCCAGGCAACATCCCTTAGGCAACGTCCTTGCAGACAGCCAATTCTCTCTCAACAGAAGCAACTTGCAGTTTCTTGCACGAAAAATCCCCTTTGAGTTGGAGAAGGAAACAAGAGAGAAAGGCCCTGGAAGTTTCCAAGGTGAAGAAGTGAATGGGAAGAATGCAGGGTGATGCCTCCTCGCATTAGCAACCGGTGAAATCACCGGGATGAAAGGAGCGTGTGCCCAATGAGCACCAAAAACCGTTTCCTCGTCCTTGTTTACTTGGAAAAAGTGAGGTTCATTTGTGCCAACCATTGTGCGTCCCATATCCTCAGGCAGCAGGACCAGGAAGCCGTGTTGACACTGAGATGTGCACCTGGGCTCTGGAAAGGGGAAAACTTCCCGAGGAGTGATGCAGCGGCGAAAAAGGCCAATGCAATTCTTGGCTGCATCAGAAGGAGTGTAGTGGCTATTTGGGTGACCTGGGCCCAGTGCTATTCTATATCTTTATCAATGACTTTGATGATGGAATAAGAGGCATGCTTATCAAATTTTAGGATGACACCAAATAATAATAATAATAATAATAATAATAATAATAATAATAATAATAATAATAATAATTTTCACATCTGATGTACATGGATGACCTGAAGCTGTATGGGAAAACGGAAACTGAAATCCAGTCTCTGACCAACACTGTCCGAATTTTTAGCACTGATATCAGCATGGAGTTTGGCTTGGACAAATGTTCGACAGTGGCATTGAAGAAGGGAAAAATCATTGAAAGTGAGGGCATAAATATGCCCAATGGCCAAACAATAAAGTGTCACCAACCAGAGGCCTATAAATATCTGGGCAGATTACAGCTGGACAACATCAAGCATGAACATGTGAAAACTGTGGTCAGCAAAGAATACACACACAGGGTTAGAAAAATTCTCAAAAGCAAGCTCAATGGAGGCAACACCATCAAGGCCATAAACACCTGGGCCATACCTGTCATAAGATATACCGCTGGCATCATAAACTGGACACAGATGGAACTGGACAATTTGGACAGAAAAACAAGAAAACTCATGATGATCATTCATCATTCACTGCACCTTCGCAGTGATATTGACCAACTATATCTGCCTAGAAGATCAGGGGGCAGAGGACTCTTACAAGTCAAACAAGCAGTCAAAGAAGAAGAACATGCCCTGGCAGAATATGTAAAGCAAAGTGAAGAACCTGCTTTGATTGAAGTCAAAAATCAGAAACTCCTCAAAGCACAGCAGACAAAAAACCAGTACAAGAAAACCGCACTACAAACTAGAGCTGACAGCTGGCACAACAAAACACTGCATGGAAAGTTCCTTGACAAAATTGAAGGAAAAGCTGATAAGGAGAAGACCTGGCTCTGGCTCACGAATGGGACCCTGAAGAAGGAGACAGAAGGCCTGATCCTTGCAGCCCAGGAGCAAGACATCAGAACAAAGGCAATTAAGGCCAAGATCGAAAAATCTGCTGATGACCCAAAATGCAGACTGTGCAAGGAAGCTGACGAAACCATGGATCATATCCTCAGCTGCTGCAAAAAAATTGCACAGACAGACTACAAACAGAGGCACAACTATGTGGCCCAAATGATTCATTGGAACTTATGCCTCAAGTACCACCTCCCAGCAGCAAAGAACTGGTGGGATCACAAACCTGCAAAAGTATTGGAAAATGAGCACGCAAAGATACTGTGGGACTTCCGAATCCAGACTGACAAAGTTCTGGAACACAACACACCAGACATCACAGTTGTGGAAAAGAAAAAGGTTTGGATCATTGATGTTGCCATCCCAGGTGACAGTCGCATTGACGAAAAACAACAGGAAAAACTCAGCCGCTCTCAGGACCTCAAGATTGAACCTCAAAGACTCTGGCAGAAACCAGTGCAGGTGGTCCCGATGGTGATGGGCACACTGGGTGCCGTGCCAAAAGATCTCAGCCGGCATTTGGAAACCATAGACATTGACAAAATCACGATCTGCCAACTGCAAAAGGCCACCCTGCTAGGATCTGCATGCATCATCCGAAAATACATCACAGAGTCCTAGACACTTGGGAAGGGTTCGACTTGGGATTTTGTGATATGAAATCCAGCATATCTATCTTGTTTGCTGTGTCATAATAAAATAATAATAATAATAATAATAATAATAATAATAATAATAATAATAATTCTTTATTTTTCTATCCCGCCACCATCTCCTCGAAGGGACTCGGGGCAGCTAACATGGGGCAATGCCCAAAACAGACAGAGTAAAACAATTACAACCAAGGTTGTTGTATGTCTTTCGGGCTGTGTGGCCATGTTCCAGAAGCATTCTCTCCTGACGTTTCGCCCACATCTATGGCAGGCATCCTCAGAGGTTGTGAGGTACCTCACAACCTCTGAGGATGCCTGCCATAGATGTGGGCGAAACCTCAGGAGAGAATGCTTCTGGAACATGGCCACACAGCCCGAAAGACATACAACAACCCTGTGATCCCGGCCATGAAAGCCTTCGACAACACAATTACAACCAATATCAAAACAAAACAATAATAATATAAATCAAATAAAATAGACAATTTAAATGTTAAATAGACAATTTAAATTAAAATGTCTACAAATAAAATAGAAAACATTTTAAAAATACAGTAAAACACATAAAATCATAACAAATGAGTAAATAGCAAGAGATACCTCAAAGGACAGGGAATTTCAACAGGGAGAAATATATGGTACTACACTCAGGCAGCAAAAATGAAACACACAGATATAGGATGGTTGCTCCCTGGCTTGGAAACTGTCGGCACAGGGTTAGAAATAAACAAACAAAACAGCCATTGGTTAAGTAAGTAGGTACGTGAATTATTTCCTTCTCCTGGAGCTGCGCATGGGACTTAATGTCTCTCAAAGCAAGTAGTTAACTCGAACCAAAATACTGCAGAGTCTTTATCTGTAGTCATCAGAGATTTATACCATATCCTCTGTCCTTGTTTGCTGCTCACCACTTTAATAATACACTTGAGTTTTGGCTCTCATCCAGACTCTCTTGGAGGCTTTATTCTTCACTTGTTGCCATATACAGCTATTTACATATCAGGTCTGCTATCAGTATGTATGGAGATATACTCACAACGACACAATGAGAACCGTGGCAAAGAATCATGACAACAGGTCCACATTGTAAGTGAGGATCATGGCAAGAGCACTGCGTAGCTAAGAGATCACCAAGGAAAGAGGATCCACATATGTGTACCACGTCTTTTTATATCCACGTGCAATTCTTGTCATGCCTGCCACATGGTCATGACTCAGTTGGCATGGGGAAACTTTGGCCCTCCAGGTGTTTTGGACTTCAACTCCCACAATTCCTAACAATCTACTTCTAATTATAGGATTCTAGGATTTATGCACAGAAAACAGGTTTCCTGCATAGAAAACATTTCACCCCAAGGATGGGAGCCCCCGGTGGCGCAGTGGGTTAAACCCTTGTGCCAGCAGGACTGCTGACTTGAAGGTTGGGTTGCTGACCTGAAAGTTGCCAGTTCGAATCCAACCCTGGGAGGGCGCAGATGAGCTCCCTCTATCAGCTCCAGCTCCATGCGGGGACATGAAAGAAGCCTCCCACAAGGATGGTAAAAGTATCAAAACATCTGGGCAATGTCCCCTGGGCAACGTCCTTGCAGACAGCCCATTCTCTCACACCAGAAGTGAATTGCAGTTTCTCGATAATAATAATAATAATATATATTTTATTTTTCTATCCTGCCACCATTTGCCCGAAGGCACTCGGGGCGGCTAACATGGGGCGATGCCCAAAACAAAACAGAATAAAGCAATTACAACGAATATCAAAACAAAAACAGTAATAACATAAATGCAATAAAATAAACAATTTAAACATTTTAAAAATTCAATAAAACACATGAAATCAGCCACTGGAGATAAAAGGGGTCGGGCATATAAAACACAAGTCACTCCTGACATGGAAAAAAAACCCCGAGGATTTCTATAGGAAATGTTACTTTCTGTGCATAAAATACTGTATATACTCAAGTATAAGCCTAGTTTTTCAAACCTTTTTTTAAGACTGAAAAAGCCCCCCTCGGCTTATACTCAGGTGATGGTCCTGGTTGGCATATATTTGGGTCAGCCTATACTTGAAAATATATGGTACATTTATTTTTTTTTCTATTATTATTGGTATTATTACATTTATTATTTTCTCTCTTATTGTTGCTACTATTACATTTATTTTACTCTATTTTATTATTATTAATACATTTATTATTTCACTCTGATCTTATTATTATTATTATTGCATGTGTCATTTTACTCTATTTATTATTATATGTATTATTTTCCTGTATTTATTATTATTATTATTATTACATGTATTATTTTACTCTATTATTATTAAAAGGATACATAAGGGCATTTACATGGAAGAAGATGAGAATCATGATTCGATCAGAGTTGGACAGTCTTATCTTAAATTTGATCTTGATGTAAATATTCAAAAATATTTAACCTACCAATGCCTCAATTAGTGTAATTCTATTGGTATCTATTTTTATTTCTGAAATTTGCCCCTCGGCTTATACTGGAGTCAATGTTTTCCCAGTTTTCTTGTGGTAAAATTAGGTGCCTCTGCTTATATTCGGGTTGGCCTATACTCGAGTATATACGGTACCATTTTCTGCATTGGTCATTTGGGGGTTTTTTTTGGTAGGGAAATGTCCCCTTTTTTTGCTTTGGAGATTTCCTTCCGATTTAGACAAACATTCTTGCCATAAGGTGAAAATGGTGCAATCCTGACCGAGGTTCTTCCTTGTGGGGGTTGTCTTTCTGGAGATCTGCACCTCTCCCTTCTGCTCCTTCCCTGACGCCGGGTTTAATAGGGCTTTTATGGGCTGACATGACATCCTTCACCCTCTGGAGCCAGTTGGATCAGGGCTCGGTCGCCTGGCTCTTGAGTCATTGTTTCGTTGCACTGGTTTTGTCTGGGATGCGTGCACACACGCATACATTCACACGAATGAGATGGTACGCTGCCAGTGCCTAGACAATTTTAGCCTAGAAGCATAGAATCATAGAATCGTAGCGTTGGAAGAGACCTCATGGGCCATCCAGTCCAACCCCATTCTGCCAAGAAGCAGGAAATCGCATTCAAAGCACCCCCGACAGATGGCCATCCAGCCTCTGCTTAAAAGCCTCCAAAGAAGGAGCCTCCACCACAGTCCGCAGCAGAGAGTTCCACTGCTGAACAGCCCTTCTCACTGTGAGGAAGTTCTTCCTGATGTTCAGGTGGAATCTCCTTTCCTGTAGTTTGAAGCCATTGTTCCCTTGTGTCCTAGTCTCCAGGGCAGCAGAAAACAAAGTGCAGGATCTGGAGTCCTGTGGGTTAGTTGTGCCCCATGCGAGGGGCCCACCCATGCTTCATGCAAGGATGAAGCAACTGCCTGGCTGGTGGTTAATCCCGACGAGTGTAGTCCATGAAACCAACCTTGGAATGGGGAGCCCACCCGCTGGGGAATCCCAGGCAATATCAATACATCACATGTTCATCAAACAGTATTTTCATAGAATCATAGAATCGTAGAGTTGGAAGAGACCTCATGGGCCACCCAGTCCAACCCCATTCTGCCAAGAAGCAGGAAATCGCATTCAAAGCACACCCGACAGATGGCCATCCAGCCTCTGCTTAAAAGCCTCCAAGGAAGGAGCCTCCACCACGGCCCCGGGGCAGAGAGTTCCACTGGTGAACAGCCCTTCTCACAGTGAGGAAGTTCTTCCGGATGTTCAGGTGGAATCTCCTTTCTTTCCTGTTGTTTGAAGCCCTTGTTCCCTTGTGTCCTAGTCTGCAGGGCAGCAGAAAGGAAGCTCCCTCCCTCCTCCCTCTGACTTCCCTTCACGTATTTGTACATGGCTCTCATGTCTCCTCTCAGCCTTCTCTTCTGCAGGCTAAACATGCCCAGTTCTTTAAGCCGCTCCTCATAGGGCTTGTTCTCCAGACCTTTAATCATTTTAGTCGCCCTCCTCTGGACGCTTTCCAGCTTGTCAACATCTCCCTTCATCTGTGGTGCCCAGAATTGGACACAGTGTGATTCCAGGTGTGGTCTGACCAAGGCAGAATAGAATAAGGGGGAGCAGGACTTCCCTGGATCTAGACGCTATTCCCCTCTTGATGAGGCCAGAATCCCATTGGCTTTTTTAGCTGCTGCATCACATTGTTGGCTCCTGTTCCCCTTCCTCCCCACGAGGACTCCAAGATCTTTTTCGCACACACTGCTGTCAAGCCAGGCATCGTCCCCCATTCTGTATCTTTGATTTCCATTTTTTCTGCCGAAGTGAAGTATCTTGCATTTGTCCCTGTTGAACTTCATTTTGTGAGTTTCGGCCCATCTCTCTAGTCTGTCAAGATCGTTTTGAATTCTGCTCCTGCCTGTGGGTGAGTTAAACACACGCACTCTCTCTCTCTCTGTATGTGTGCATTGTCTACACACATACACATATAAAGGCTATCCCTGAGTGATAAACATCCGACTTACAGATTACTCCTAGTTAAGAATGGTGGTGAGATAATAGGAAGTGTGAGGAACCTTCTCCTTGGAAAGAAGGGAAATCTACTCCTGGGAGAGTCATTATCGGGGGGAAAGGGGTCTTCATTGAAGATTTATCTCCAACCCTTGTTTCTGTTGGGAATCATCCTGGACTACTCAAGTCTAAATGTAGTCAGATAGATGATAGAGTTAGATTGAGGGAATCCTTTCCCCATTTCCAAAGCATGCCTAGATAGGATTCACCATTGTTTCCTGCTTCCTGTCCTATTTAGGTCAGCCCACCCTTTGATGTTTCTAGAAATGTGATCTCTCCTAGGGCTTTGACATAACTTCCCCCAATTTGGCCTTTTGGAATGTTTATGGCCCTAGAGAAGAACAGACCCACAAGGCTTGGTCGCCATTCCAGCTTCCTGCTTTGTTCCAGAGAGGAAGCACCTCTGACCTCTAATAGCCAAGATGTAGCTATCTAGAGTTTTGTTATTTTAATCCGTCTATGTGTATTAGAACAGGATAGATTAGCTAGTTAGGTCCGAACCTTTTCTATCCATCAATGGATTTCTTTTTTACCTCAATAAATGCTTTTAAACTTTAAAGCTGACTTTGCATCCTTTTGCCTTCCTGAATACACAGAGGCCTTCCGAAACTCACGGCCGTGTAAGTCTCATGCTGTTGCAATTCTTTACTCTCCTATTTTAATGGGAATTTACCTCATAAAAAGGGTGATTAGAGCTTAACGGCTCGTCCACTCCCAACAGTTTCCACAATAAGACACATTTTTCAAAATCCAATTCGCACAGGGACAGAAAGTGAGATGGAATCTTCTGAACAGGGGCACAGACAGCAAAGGAAACAATGTGACGCAGCAGCTCAAAGAGCCAATGAGATTTTGGGCTGCATCCAAACAATTCTTGCGTCCAGATTGAGGAAAGAAGTCCTGGTGCCTCTCAGACCTCTTCACCTGGAATCACACTGTGTCCAGTTCTGGGCACCACAATTCAAAGGAGATCTTGAGCTAGAAGGTGAACAGCAGAAGAGGGCAACCAAAAGGATCAATGGTCTGGAGACCATGAATCCCTATGAAGAGGAGCATCTCAAAGAACTGGGCATGTTCAGCCTGAAGAAGAGAAGGTGGAGAGGACACATGATCACCATGTATAAATATGTGAAAGACTATCCTAAGGAAGAGGGAGCAAGGCTTTCTTTATGCTGCCCTGGAAACTAAGACTCAGTGGAGCCAAGGGTTCAAATGATAAGAGAGGGGACCCCCACCTGCACATAAGGAAGAACTTCTTGATCTCAAGAGCTGTTCAACAATTGAACTCTCTGCCTTGGCGTCCAGTGGAAGCTCCTTCCTTGGAGGCTTTTAAACAGAGGCTGGATGGCCATCTGTCAGGGGTGCTTTGCTTTTGCTTTTCCTGCATGGCAGGGGGTTGGACTAGATGGCCCATGGGGTCTCTTCCCATTCTGTTATTATTTTATGATTCTGTGAAACACTAGAGGGGCGTTAACCCTTCCGTATGCTGTCCAAAGTGTGTGTGTATGTGTGTGTGTATGGCTGGAATTACACTTTAAAAGGTGCCTGTTCTGACATGCAAACAAATTCAACTTAAGAACAAACCTACAGAACCTACCTTGTTTTTAACTTGAGTGCTGCCTGTATACATAATCATATACATATGAGTATATACACACACACATTACATAGATACACATACACATATATATTATGTGGTGCAGCGTGTTAAAGTGCTGAGCTGCTGAACTTGCAGACTGAAAGGTCGCAGGTTTGAATCCAGGGAGTGGAGTGAGCGCCCGCTGTTAGCCCCAGCTTCTGCCAATCTAGCAGTTCAAAAACATGCAAACGTGAGTAGAGCAATAGGTACCGCTCCGGCGGGAAGGTAACGGTGCTCCATGCAGTCATGCTAGTGGCCACATGACCTTGGAGGTGTCTATGGATAACGCCGGCTCTTCAGCTTAGAAATGGAGATGAGCACCAACCCCCCAGAATCAGACACAACTGGACTTAACATCAGGGGAAAACCTTTGTCTTTAACCTACACACATACACACATTTGCACTATTTATTTATTTATTTATTTATTTATTTACAGTATTTATATTCTGCCATTCTCACCCCGAAGGGGACTCAGGGAGGATTCATTGCCATATAAACATAGAACAGAGACAGACACAGAAGCAATTTAAACCTTCTCCAGCTTCCAGCTTCCAGCTTCCTGAGGGTCTGCTTGGTTCCGGCCGCAGGGGGAGCAGCTGCTTCATCATCCACTGCAACAGCAACTTCCTCATTCCAAAGGCGGCTGGATGATTCTTATGGTGTCGTAAATTAGCCTCCCCACATATAAGTGGTACCTACATTTCCTACTTGATAGATGCAACTATCCTTTGGGTTGCTTAGGTCAACAACGAGCAGGGGCTATTTTTTTATTTTATTTTAATTGTCGGGTGCTCACCCCGACACAGGCTGGCCTTGAACACATGATCTCTTGGTCAGAGTGATTTATTGCAGCTGGCTGCTAAACAGCCTGCGCCACAGGTCGGCCTTTGCATGTCCCAAGTCTATCAAAATCTCATGGTGGGATGATGGAACGTCCCATTGGCCAAATGCCTGGTTTCCACTCTGGAAATTTCTGTGTGCATCCTCACTTTCCATGGAGCAGGACTTCTCTTTTGGAGGATCTATAGGCCTCATAGAATCAGAATCCTAGAGTTGGAAGAGACCTCATGGGCCATCCAGTCCAACCCCATTCGGCCAAGAAGCAGGAAAATCTCATTCAAAGCACCCCCAACAGATGGCCATCCAGCCTCTGCTTAAAAGCCTCCAAAGAAGGAGCCTCCACCACAGTTTGCCTTCGTAGACCCTTTCATCCTCCTCCTCCTCTTCTTTGCTTCCTCTTGGTGTGTCGTGGCACTATTATCCTCCCATCATTGCTTACCTCACTCCTCTTTCGGAGGGGATTTCATCATCTTGACGAGTTGTTTCCACTTCCAGTGTTTTGGAAGTGAGGACGGATTGGGAAACAAAGCACGCAGGTGGAGACGTTGCCCAGAGATCCATCCATCCTACATCTGTGCCACGGATTCCTAAAAGATCATGAGGAATCAGTTGCACAAAGGTGTGAAGGATACACAAGGAATCCAACAGAGAATCATCCAAAGACGGGGTTTCATGGAAGAGGAAGCAGAGACACAAATGTGGGATCAATGGGCACAAGAAGCGACACAACGAGAGCAACCTGACTTCAACAGAAAGTGCATCTACACTGTGTGGAATGAAATGTATTTTGACACCACTTTCAGTGTCATGTATAAGTTTTTCTACGCCATTGTCTCGTGCTGAAGATCTGTATGGACTTCAAAGCCGAGGAAGGGAACTTGGACATGCAGTATAATTGTGCGCATAAATGTGTACGCACAAGTCGAGGTGCACTGTGCAAACAGATGGGATGCATGCAGTGTTGCCTGCAACTGTTTGTGGAAACAGACTATATGAAAGGGATTGGAGAGTGTTACGCTGAACATAAGCACTAGTGTTGTGCTTTTGTATGGAATTGCTGTTTGTTTTGTGTAGATTCATTTGTTTCATCTCATTTTCGTACTTGTTCCCACTAATGAAAAGGCGGCACCTATATGAACAGAATTTTCGTCTGGCTTATGAAAAAAACAAAATTTTGCAATGGGAGAGCTTCTGAGGCTCAACACCCCCCCCCCCCCCTTGCTCACTTTTTGGGCTCGCGGGGTTAAAATCAGCACACATGGAGGGCATTTTGACCCCTTTTAGCCCAACAACTTTTAAAACGTTTGGGTCTTCCCCAGAGTACTATTGTTATTATTAATATTATTATTATTAATACCCATTGGCGCTCCTCTCCCAGACTCAGCTTAGGGTCCCAGAATAACTAGCGTTATTAATATAATTATATTATTATTATTAAGACCCATTGACACACATCACATGTAATGGGGAGGCACTCCTCTCCCAGACTCAGCTTAGGGTCCCAGAATAACTAGTGTTATTAATATAATTATATTATTATTAAGACCTATTGGCACACATCGGATGTAATGGCGAGGCACTCCTCTTCCAGACTCAGCTTAAGGTCCCAGAATAACCATCGTTATTAATATATATTAATATTATTATTAAGACCCATTGGCACATGTAATAAGTACCTGTTTATTGTTACGGGGCCGAAACGAAAGGAAAACAAAAGCAAACACGATGACTGTGCAGCTCTCATTTTCATGTCGCCTCTTGTTACCTACGAAAATGTCATCATTCGTTTTATATAGACAAACGGTCAAAACTAAATGATAGCACAAAGGAAATGAAGGAAAATTTCCTGCACATCTCTAATGAGCGCACAGTGTGATGTGGCAGCTAACAAGGCCAATGCAGTTCTAGGTGGCATCAATAGGATATCTAGATTGAGGGAAGTCATACCCCTACTCTCTTCTGCATTGGTCATGCATCAATTAGAATAATAGCCCTGTGTCCAGTTCTGGGCAAAGCAATTATAGTAGGATATGGACAAGATGGAAGGTGTCCAGAGAAGTGACACCAAGGGGGGGCGGGTCAAAGGTCTGGAAACCATGACTCCCACTGAGGAGCAGCTTAAGGATCTAGGGATGTTTAGCTTGGAGAAGCAAAGGCTGTGTCGCACCTCAGGTTAGTTTCACCTTGCTGAACACACCAGGCTGTACACAGGTTGAAGTCTTTTGTAGTTTATTAGGAAATAGGAAATAAATAGTTCTTAAAAAGCAAAAGTAAAGATCCAAACGAATGTTGCAAAACCAAGGTTATAAAGAATAATCACACACAAAAATTGGGCATAAAACAAGGTTCCATTAATACATGACAGTCCCACGAACTTGAATACACAAAGCTGCAAGATAATCTGAGAAAGCGAGAGCTGCTTCTAGACTCAAACGAAACGTTGCTTTTGACAAAGGTTTCTCTCTCAGCACACCCTTTAATATTCTCTGCATAGCATGAATGCATTTCTTTGGCCTCTGACATCTTTCTTGTTTGCTATTCTAACACTCCTGCAAACCCAAAATTCCAAACGGCCAGCTCGATCTAGATATTCCGTTTTGTCAAGGCCAGACAGCTCATTAGCAGCAGCCTCTGTCTGCATGCTATCTAACTGGGAACTGTCCTCCCTTTGCACCTGGCAAGCTTCAATATCATCAACACCATTCCCTGCCATGGGAATGCCTCCCTGCTCCTCATCTCTCACAACAGGGACACTCTGAACCTGACTCCCATAATTCCCATCAGAGTCATCTTGAACCTGAATCCTATCATCGTGAACCTGAATCCCACAATCTCCATCAGAGTCAATATGTGACCAAAATATGCATATATGATATGTGGTATGAATGGAAGAGTGAAAGAGAGCTAGAAATTTGAAGACATCAGTCTGAAGACTAAGGCCTGCAAACCATTAACTACCTGCTCAGGAATTGTAATTAAAACCTGCTAATGAGACCTGAAATAGTTGACCTGTCTGGCAAACTGTGATAAGAACTGTGACTGATAAGAGAAATGTTTACATCTGTTAACATCTGTCAACATTTGCTAACTTGATGAACTTTTGGGGCAGAGCTGCTTGTGTTTGCTAACACCAATCAAGAGGAATCAACATCTGGTCCAGGAAACTGAGGATATTCCACGATAGAAGACGTCTATGATTCATTTACAACTTTGGGACAACATCATCAGCACCATATCTATATATATAAAAGAGTGATGGCATCAGGGCAGCGGACAAAACAACAAAACTACAGGCCCCCCAACCTCGAAATTTGACAACACAACCCATCATTCACGGCTCTAGGTTGATACAACAAAAAGAAAAGAAAAATAAAGTCCTAATTAAAGGGAGAGGAATAATAGTTTTTATCCAATTGCTGCCAGTTTGAAGGCTAAGCTCCACCCACTAGCAACCTACTCAGCCCAGGGGACAGGCAGAGTTAGGCCTCACTTAGGCATCTTCCACAGATTATCAGATTTTAACTGGATTATATGGCAGTGTAGACTCAAGGCCCTTCCAAACAGCTATATAACCCATTTAGAATCTTATATTATCTGCTTTGAACTGGATTATCTTGACTCCACACTGCCAGATAATTCACTACAGCCGTGTAGAAGGGGTCTCAGATAATCCAGTTCTAAACAGATAATATAAGATTATAAATATACAGTAGAGTCTCACTTATCCAGTCCAACCCAATTCTGCCATGCAGGACACAATCCAAGCACTCCCAACAGATGGCCACCCAGCCTCTCAATACTACTACTACTACTACTACTACTACTACTAATAATAATAATAATAATAACAACAACAACAACAACAACATACAATCCTAAGGTTTGGAGTGACCCCTAAGGATCATCCAGATCAACTTCCTTCTACCATGCAGGAGGACACAATCCAAGCACTCCTGACAGATGGCCATCCAGCCTCTACATAATAATGATGATGAAGAAGATGATAATAATAATAATAATAATAATAATAATAATAATAATAATAATAATAATAATAATAGAATAGAATCCAAGAGTTTGGAGAGACCCCTAAGGGCCATCCAGCCCAACCCTTTCTACTATACAGCAGAATACAATCCACAACACATGGACAACGTATAAATACTATACAATACTATACAAGGACATAGACCCCATCTATCACAGTACTCAAACAACCCAATGCATACTAAACATAAAGACAACCATACAACAGACATTCAATACCACCACTACCTCAACAATTTCTCACCAACACCATCAGACAACGCCACAGCTACGCGTGGCCGGGCACAGCTAGTTGCTATATAAGTGACCTTATGAGAGTCCAGAAGGTGTGACAGACAGCGACGCTGTTCACTCCGCCATGCTCAGTGGAGACGGTGCCCTTGGGAGTGGCAGATCTGCTCTGGGAAAGCAGGATTCTGTTCACTTTTTGGGGCCTCTTTTTCTCATGGGAAGAGAAAAGAGTGAGTTTTGAAGTCATGGTCTTTTTGGCGTTTTGGCGTTTTGGAACTATGTCTTGGCAGGCAGCAGTGGAAGCTGGGTCTGGCCTAAGCAGGTGCTTCTCCAAGGAGGGAGAAAGAATATGGTAATATTTGTGTGCATGGAGATGGATGCATGTTGTGTGTGAATGATGAATGAAAATGAACCCCCCCCCCCCCCCCGCTTGTTTGTTTCTTAGCCAATGTAACTGTAGGTTGTTTGTGAATCCAATGTAGTTGCATAGAATCTGTATGTTTGTGTGTCTAAATGTTGTTCTTTGTTCTGTAAAAGTTCTGCTATACCTCTCAGACTGAAGCTGCAATAAAAAGAACCTATGCTTTAAAGCAGGGTTCCTCAAACTTCTTAAGCCAAGGGCCGGTCCACAATCCTTCAGACTGTTGAGGGGCTGGATTATCATTTGAAAAAAAAAAAATACAAATTCCGATGCACACTGCACATGTCTTATTTGTAGTGCAAAAACAACAACAACAACAACAACAACAACAACAACAACGAAAGAACAATACAATATTTAAAAATAAAAACAATTTTAACCAACATACATTTATCAGGATTTCAATGGGAAGTGTGGTCCTTCTTCTGGCCAATGAGATAGTCAAGTTAATTATGGTTGTTGTTGTTGTTGTTGTGTGCCTTCAAGTCATTTCAGACTTTGGGTGAACCTAAGTCTAAAATTTATTTATTTATCTATTATTTACTACATTTTATCACATCCTTCTCACCCCAAAGGGGACTCAGAGTGGCTTACAAATTATATGTACATACAATATATTATATTATTAGCATAGCACAATATTACCATTATATATTACTATATTGAACTATACCACTATACTGTAATATTATTAGTAATATTATATGTAATATAGAATATATAATTAATATTATTATATGGTATTATTATTAGTGTTATATTGTATTACATTATAATATTATCAATATTATATGTATATACAATATATTATATTATAAAACTGAGGGCGGGGGCCAGGTAAATGACCTCGGAGGGCCGCATCCGGCCCCCGGGCCTTAGTTTGGGGACCCCTGCTTTAAAGTTATTGAAAAGTTATTCATAACATTTTTGGTGTCAGAAGTGGGATATTCTGTTCAGTCTGAGCAGGATGTTTTAACTTTTGTTGTAAAAGTCTTCATGACAACTCTGAGACTCCAGCTGAGTCACAATAGGCTGAGAGAAGGGGGCATGAGAGCCAAGGTTAAGCATTGGAAAGGAGGTCCCGTGGAGGAGGACTGGGACTCAATGGAGCCATGGGTTCAAACTGCAGAAGAAGAGATTCCACCTAAACATTAGGAAGAGCAACCTGATGGCCAGAGCTCTTCAACAGTGGACTATGCATTTGTGGAGTCCTTCCTTTTCTGTAGAGTCAGAAGGTGCCCCCAGAAGTCACCTGGTCCGACCCTTTCTGCAATGCAGAAAACCCCAACCAAAGCTCTCCCCAAAGATGCCCATCCAGCCTCGGCTACCCCGTTCTTCCACAGAGCAGGCACAAACAAAAACATGTTTACGGATTTGTGAAACTCCACCTGCCTGTCTTCAAAGCCTCCTTCTGCCCGCTGCCAACTTGCTCCCAGGCCTTGGCACCGGCACAACGGGAGCAAAGGGGCACATGCCCAAACCACCCCGACCGCGCTTTCTCTTCCATGAACTCGCTCCCTTTTTGAGAACTCTCACCTGGAGATTGTGGAGAGCATTGTTTTTCACGCACTCTCTCTCTCACACACACATCCCGGTTGTATAATTCCCTGGGTTTTGGCAGAGGCGCCGCCATTCGTTATGTCTGTCTTTGAGAGGCACAGCAGCCCCGAGGCAACGCTGGCAACACCCTTCCTTCCCTTTGAGAAACTGGAAATACTGTGGCCACGGGCTCAGGTGCGCCATGGGCTTAGCTGCGCTGCAGATGGGGTTTCGGCCAACTTATCCCACTGAGATCCCACCTTTCTCTCCCAGGGCACGACCCGCCTTGTAAAGGTGGCGCATCTCTCGAACCCACAGCTCTGGGCCTGCCTGCCAAGTGCAATCCCCCAAAGCCGCAGGGAGACCTATGGGGCCAAAGGAGGAGGGCAACGCTCCATACGCTTCCCTGAGTCTTTGCATTGCAGGCACGGAACATCCTTTCCACCCTGGAGTATTATTATTATTATTATTATTATTATTATTATTATTATTATTATTATTATTATATTGTATGACACAGCAAACACGATAGACATGCTGGATTTCGTATCACAAAATCCCAAGTCGAACACTTCCCAAGTGTCTAGGACTGTGTGATGTATTTTCGGATGACGCGTGCAGATCCCAGTCGAGTGGCCTTTTGCAGTTGGCAGATCGTAATTTTGTCAATGTCTATTGTTTCCAAATGCCGGCTGAGATCTTTTGGCATGGCACCCAGTGTGCCCATCACCACCGGGACCACCTGTACTGGTTTCTGCCAGAGTCATTGAAGTTCAATCTAGCAGCTGAGTTTTTCCTGTTGTTTTTCATCAATGCGACTGTCACCTGGGATGGCAACATCAATGATCCAAACCTTTTTCCTTTCTGTAACTGTGATGTCTGGTGTGTTGTGTTCCAGAACTTTGTCAGTCTGGATTCAGAAGTCCCACAGTATCTTTGCGTGATCATTTTTCAATAATTTTGCAGGTTTGTGATCCCACCAGTTCTTTACTGCTGGGAGATGGTACTTGAGGCATAAGTTCCAATGAATCATTTGGGCCACATAGTTTGTAGTCTGTCTGTGCGATTTTCTTACAGCAGCTGAGGATATGGTCAATGGTTTCGTCGGTTTCCTTGCACAGTCTGCATTTTGGGTCAGCTGATGATGATGATGATGATGATGATGATGATGTTTATGATTATTTGTATCCTGCTTTTTTCTCAAAGTGGTAAACATTAAAGCAATATAACGCAATTTAAAATATACAAATATCAAAACAGAATTAAACATCATGAGTATGAAAAGCAATTCAGACTAAAATCCATAGATACGTGAGTTTGCCTGCTTCCTTTGCATCCCTAAACTCTCTTTGGGTGCATCTACTGTTGAATGAATGTGACATCATTGCCACAATGGGATAATGAGACTTATATGTTGTTGAAGGCTTTCATGGCTTGCTGTGCGTTTTCCAGGCTGTCTGGCCATGTTCCAGAAGCATTCTCTCCTGACGTTTTGCCCACATCTATGGCAGGCATCCTTAGAGCTTGTTCGATCTGTTGGAAAGTAGGCATTTTCATGGTTTCCTCCTTTCTGTTGAAATTGTCCACCTGCTTGTGGATTTCAATGGCTTCCCTGTGTCGTCTGACATGATGGTTGGCAGGGTGGTCCAGCATGTCTGTGTTCCCAAATAATGTTCTGTGTCCAGGTTGGTTCATCACGTGCTCTGTTACGGCTGACTTCTCTGGTTGAGTGAGTCTGTCGTGCCTTTAATGTCCCTTGATTTGTGTCTGGGCAATGCTGCTGCGTTTGGTGATCTCTATGTAGACTTGTCTACAGCAGCCAAAACAGAGCACTTGATGAAGCAGGAATCAGCTGTTTTTCCCTATAATAGGCAGTAAGATCACCTAAAGCAGTGGTTCTCAACCTGTGGGTCCCCCGATGTTTTGGCCTTCAACTCCCAGAAATCCTAACAGTTTGTAAACTGGCTGGGATTTCTGAGAGTTGTAGGTTAAAACACCTGGGGAGGGACCTACAGGTTGAGAACCACTGACCAAACACTTTGAAGAGCTTTTGTTCAAATGTTTGAAAACTCCCTGCTTGAGCGGTGATGACACAATCATCTGCACAGTCTGTTGTGACTCAGCTGGAACCTCAGAATGACTCTGATGGGGATTATGGGATTCAGATTCAAGATGACTCTGATGGGAATTATGGAATTCAGGTTCAGAGTGTTCATGCTATAGAAGATGAGGAACAGGGAGTCTTTCCCACAACAAGGAATGGTGTTGATTATACTAGAACTAGCCAGGTGCAAATTGATTCAGAAAAGGAGGACAGTTCTCAGTCTGATAGCAAGAAGGCTGACGCTAATGAGCTGTCTGGCCTTGATGAAACGGAATCTTCAGATCGAGCTGGCCGTTTGGAATTCAAGGTTCGCAGGAGTGTTAGAATAGCAAACAAGAAGGAGGTCAGAGGCCAAAGAAATGCTTTCATGCTAGGCAAATGGTATTAAAACAGTGTGTTGGGAGACAAACCTTTGTCAAAGCAACTTCTCGCTCAAGCCAAGAAGCAAGCTCTCATTTTCCTGGATTATCTTGCAGCCTTTGTGTGTTCATGTTCATGGGACTTTGTCATGCTCTAATGGGACCTTGTCTATTCCTTATGATTTCTTGGATTATTCTTTGAAGCCTTGTTTTGCAACAATCTTTTGGAATTTTACCCTTGCTTTTTAAGAATTGTTTATTCTCTATTTTCTAATAAACTACAAACGACTTCAACCTGTGTGCAGCCTGGTGTATTAAGCAAGGTGAAACTAGCCTGAGGTGCGACAATAGATGAAACTCTCTGTCCCTTCTCATAGTGGCTGATCATTTGTGTAAATGTCAAATGTTAAAGCATCTCCAACAGATGGCCATCCTGCCTCTGTTTAAAAGCCTCCAAGGAAGGAGCTTCCACTGGACTCTGAGGCAGAGAGTTCCACTGCTGAACAGCTCTTCTTATAGCCAAGAAGTTCTTCCTCATATTTGGGCGGAATCTCCCTTCTTGTAATTTAAACCCATGGCTCCACTGAGTCCCAGTCTCCAGGGCAGCAGAAAACAAGCCTGTAATTCTAGGCTGCATTAAGAGGAGCCTGGCGTCTAGGTGGAGGGAAGTCATAGCACCGCTCTCGATGGCATTGGTCAGACCTCACCTGGAATGACCTTGAGTCCAGGTCTGGGACCACAATTCAAGAAGGAGAAGGGCAAGATGGAAGGAGTCAAAGGCCTGAAAAGGAATTGCCGAGGGAGCTGGGGATGTTTATCTTGGAGAAGGCTGTGAGAAGGTGACATTATAGCCATGTGTAAATATTTGGGAACAGGCCTACCTTCTTTTCTGCTGCTCTAGAGGCCTTATCACATTGAGACATTTCCCAGTCGTAGGACACTTCAGCCTCTTTCCAAGCATGGAGAAGCATGGAACTCATCCCATGTTCCGGGGTTGAAAAGAGGCAGAAATGTCCTGAAAGGAGGAACTCTGAACACTGGCCAGCAATCCTCTTCAGAGCTCCTACCTCTTGTCCCACTCTACTCACATCTTTACAAGTGAAAAACAGATGTGATGGGAACCATGAAAGGTTTCCCCATCCTGCTTCATTGTCCAGCTGTCAGCAGTCTTTTGTATCCTATGGGGTTTGGTGCTGAACAATAAGATCCCATGGAAATAAGTAGTTTTAACCTAGATCACTGTCTTTTGTCTCCTATGGGGTTTGATGCAGAACCATAGGGTCTCATGGAAAGCAGTGGTTTTAACCCAAATCACTGTTTTTTGTATCCTATGGGGTTTGGATGCAGAAGTATCAGATCCCATGGAAAGCAATGGTCTTAACCTGGTGCCAGTCTCCTTTAGTGTAAGGGGCTTTGGGCAGGGCAAGGCATCTCTTGGTTTTCGGATATTGTTGTTTCTCCTGATTAAAAACAAAAAAGTAATACTGACCTTGTGGTGAATGAATGCAAGATGAATGTATTACCAGCTCTTAAGTTTCCATGTGTGAGTGTGATGAGGAGGCAGAACTCCAAAGGGTGATACTAAATGCTTAAAGGACTGTGGCCCATGCTTTCCCCTCTTAATGTGATGACGTGGTAGGATGCAATGCAGCAATGGATTCAAATTTCAGGAAAAAAGATTCCATCCAAACATTATGAAGAACTTCCTGCCATTAAGAGCTGTCCATCAGTGCCTAGAAATCCAGTGGAGTCTCCTTCCTTCTCTGGAGGTTTTTAAACAGAGGCTGCATGGCCATTTGTTGGGAGGGCTTGGATTGTGTCCTCCTCCATTAGGGAAATGGGTTGGGATGGCCCTAGAATCATTCAATAATAGAGTTGGAAGAGACCACTGAGGCCATCTAGTCCAACCCCTTGCCATGCAGGAAAAACACCATCAAAGAATCCCTGACAGATGGCCATCCTGCCTCTGTTTAAAAGCCTCCAAGAAAGGAGCTTCCACTTGACTCTGAGGCAGAGATTTCCACTGCTGAACAGCTCATATGGTCAGGAAGTTCCCTACTGTTCAAGTGGAATCTCCTCTCCTATAATTTAGACCATTGCTCCAAGTCTGTTTCAAGGGCAGAAGAAAGGAAGCCTATTCCCTCTTCTTTATGACATCCTTTCTGTCTCCTCTCCATCTTCTCTTCTGGAGTCTAAATAGACCCAGTTCTTTAAGACACTCCTCATAGGGATTATTCATGATCTCCAGACCTTTGAGCCTTTTAGACAGCCTCTTCTTCTGGACACCTTCCATCTTGTCAATATCTCTTTTGAACTGTGGTGCCCTGAATTGGACACAGTACACCTTCAGCTTTGTGACTCTATGATCATTCATTGTCTTCCCCAAGGACTCACAACCCCATGTGTCCACTTGCAACTAAATTATTGACTCCTGAGTAGTACCCAGGGCCGGCCCCACCATAGAGGCCACGTGAGGCGCCCGCCTCGGGCGCAGGTCCCCAGGGGGCGCCATCAGGCTTCCCCCGCCCCAGCGGGGACCATGGGCTCACTCGCCGGTGAACAGGAAGGCCTGTTCAGCGACGAGCAAGCTCCACATGGCTGCTGCCGGCTGGGCAAGGCCAGCCAGGCCAGGGTGCACTGGGCGGGAGGCGGGGCACCGTCAGGGCGGTGCCACGCCTCCCGCCCAGCGTGCCCTGGCCCTGCCTCTCACGCAGCGTGGGAGGCGGGGTCAGGGCGAGCAGCGCGGGAGGCGGGGCCAGGGTTGGCCCCGCCTCCCGCGCTACTCACCCTCACCCGTCTGGCCTTTTCCAGCTGGCCAGACTGCAGCGGAGGTCCCTCCAGACCGTGATCGTGGCTGCGTGAGAGGCGGGGTCAGGGCAAGCAGCGCGGGAGGCAGGGCCAGGGTGCGGGAGGCGGGGCCCGGCGCCGCCGCGGGAGGCGTGGCCATGTGCCTCCTGCGGCACATGGCCACGCCTCCCGCGGCGCCGGCAGGGGGGGGCGCTTTTCCCCACCCCCGCTTAATATTTTAAATTATCTCCGGCCGGCCCTGGTAGTACCTTTACATTGCTCAGAGGAGGAAGTCCCACCAGAAAGGGTTACACATCAGGTAAGTTTTCAGCCCATGCACAGCTTGGAACGGGATCCTCAAAGCCCCAAGGGTGAGATACAACAATGTGCAAAAAAGACGGAAGGCAGGAAGGGCAAGAAGTGAGAAAAACAAGTTTTGTTTCCAAATAAACAGGCTCTCCCCTCCCAGCGTTCAGGCACAAGGTGCACGTAATTACATTCCGCTCCTCTGCCGGGTCTTGTCTCCACGGGAAAGTGTCATCCCTGAAACCCGTGGGGTTCCCACCAAGCGTCGGGGCTCCCCAATGGCCCTGGGCTCCCCCCCCCATGACATCTCCTCCCCAAAATGTGATTCTCAGGAGGGACCTGCCATTCCCTGCGAGCCCCAGGCAGGGCGGACGGGTCTCTGCGGCAGAAGACGTGTGTGGAGAAAGGAACGGGAAGCATAGAGTTCCCACCAAGGAACGAGACCCTCCCCTTTGGCATCAAGAGACACATTTTTCACAATCCAGTTTTCACTGGGACTGAAAGTGAGGCGAAATATTCTGATCAAGGGCATAGAAAGCAAAACAAATTCCATGGCGGTGTTCACCCTTCTCTAGGATATCCAAAGCTAGCTTAAAAATGTACCTATTTCAACTTACCGTACATACAAATTCAACTTAACAACAGAACCTATCTTGGTCATAACTTGGAGATTGCCTGTACACAGTCAAATGGAATCATAATGTTCTGTGATTTTAGCTCCACTAAAATCGTGGGTTCAGGGTCTAGCGTGTCAAGCTTTCATAGGGCAACATGAGACAGATGAGTTGAAGGCAAAATCAGAGACTTTATTATCAATGGACAGAGAGGATGTCTGCGGAGACAGTGCTCCAAAGAACTGACATACTGCCATTGTGATCACATAGCATATTTATTGTATTATAGCAGCTATACAAGTCTACTGTGCTGGCTTCTTGTCAGCTCAGAAAGTGTCCAGGGATGATCCAATCCCTAAATGGTCCAACATCAAAACTGGTTGGTCTTCATTGAGGTAGTAGTCGCGATGGCGCAATAGGTTAAACTTTAACTGTTAAACCCTTGTGTCAGCTGAACTGCTGACCTGAAAGTTGGGTTGCTGATCTGAAGTTTGATGGTTTGAATCCACAAGTTGGGGTGAGTTCCCATCTGTCAGCTCTAGCTTGTGGGGACATGAGAGAAGCCTCCCAGCTGGGTAACGTCTCTGTAGACAGCCAATTCTCTCACACCAGAAGCGACTTGCAGTATTTTTCTCAAGTTGCTTCTGACATGATAAAAAATTAACTGAGGTGGGAAACTTTAATAATTGGCACTTGATAGTTAGTGGTTTGAAATTCTCCTGTTTCGGAGTGGTATTCCTTATTTACTGTGTTGATTCTGGTAACCAGATTTTGTTCATTTTAATGGTTTCCGCCTTTTCGTTGAAATTGTCCATGTGCCAGTTAACACCTCCCAAACAAAGGATGCCTCCAAGCAACAAAAGCCAGGCTACATCTATGCAGATATTTTGAAGCTTTGTGGCTACTTGTGCTATTCATATTTGCTAATTGCAATGTTCACATTTGCTTTAACAAACAAGGGTTCTTTCTCCCACCCTGGACATTCCTTACTTACTTACGTAGGCGATCCCTCATTGTCTGATCATAATGGCCTTCCAAGTATACTGCCTCGGCAGTGAATATGTACGTGATTATAGAGCCCAATTCTAGACCCACATGTTCTTCCACCATGAGAACATTGCTTTCCAGGTTCCACAAGTACATATACACTCCATCTGCTTCACTGTCAACAGAATATCTGAAGGTGCCATTAGGCACAGATACAGGTGGAGCATCAGGAGAGAATGCTTCGTGGGGGGGGGGGTGTGGCGCAGGCTGGTGAGCAGCCAGCTGCAATATAGCCCCTGCTCGTTGCTGATCTAAGCAACCCGAAAGATAGTTGCATCTATCAAGGAGGAAATTTAGGTACCACTTATATGTGGGGAGGCTAATTTACGACACCATAAAAATAATCCAGCCACCGTTGGAATGAGGAAGTTGCTGTCGCAGTGGATGATGAAGCAGCTACTCCCCCTGTGGCCGCAATCAAGCATACCCTCAGGAAGCTGGAGAAGGTTTAAATTGCCTCTGCGTCTGTCTCTGTCTCTGTTCTATGTTATATGGCACTGAATGTTTGCCTTATATGTGTACAATGTGATCTGCCCTGAGTCCCCTTCGGGGTGAGAAAGAAGGGAGGAATATAAATACTGTAAATAATAATAATAATAATAATAATAATAATAATAATAATAATAATAATAATACAGTAGAGTCTCACTTATCCAAGCCTCGCTTATCCAACGTTCTGGATTATCCAAGCCATGTAGTCAATGTTTTCAATATACCTTGATATTTTGGTGCTAAATTCGTAAATACAGTAATTACTACATAGCATTAATGTGTAATGAACTACTTTTTCTGCCAAATTTGTTGTATAACATGATGTTTTGGTGCTTAATTTGTAAAATCATAACCTATTTTGATGTTTAATAGGCTTTTTCTTAATCTCTCCTTATTATCCAAGATATTCACTTATCCAACATTTGGCCAGCCCGTTTATGTTGGATAAGTGAGACTCTACTGTATATAGATATAGAGAGAAATAGATAAAGATATAGATATAAATATAGATATGTGGAATAATATTCAAGTGGGAGAGAGAACAGCGGCGAAAAAGGCCAATGCAATTCTTGGCTGCATCAGAAGGAGTGTAGTGGCTATTTGGGTGACCTGGGCCCAGAGCTATTCTATATCTTTATCAATGACTTTGATGATGGAATAAGAGGCATGCTTATCAAATTTTAGGATGACACCAAATAATAATAATAATAATAATAATAATAATAATAATAATAATAATAATAATAATAAATAACGTGGCCATACAGCCTGAAAATCTCTCAGCAACCTAGTGATTCTAGCCATGAAAGCTTTCGACAACACAGGAGGCCTATTTCTCCAAACCGGTTCTGCATCTCTTTGGTGCACCTTCCTTTACTGTTTCACTTTTCGGTGACTCCTGCCAAACTCTTTTCTGCCATGAACTTTGTGACAGACCCATAGTTTCCCCTCCTTCCAAACTGGAGAGACTCCGGCTCCGGGCCCCCTTCCCGAATGACAAGATGCAGTTTCTCCGGAGCCTCCTTGCAGCGCCGACTCCTCCGCGGCCTTCGGAAGGGATTAGGCTCGCCTTGACGTGCTCTTAGCGTCCCATTAGCTTCCTTGCACCGCCGTCGCCTTGTGCCCGGGCTTCAAGCTCCCTTGGCATCTCCTGACCGGGGGCTCCCCTTGCTCTCTCTTTCTCTCTGTGTGTCTCCATCACACGCTGCTTGCAGGGAGCCGGGCTGCGATGACAGCGAGGCCTTTGCCTGTCTGCTGGGCTGAGAAGTGGAACGGACCAAATGCAACGGACACAAAGGTCACCTGCAGCCCCGGAGCCTGTCTTGCTGTCAGGTGAGGCTTCCATCTCCGGAGGAGCAGGGACTGACCGAGGGCTCCCTGACCATCTCCGCCTTCCTTTTGGCCCTGGTTGCTCTTATGCGGGTTCAGCATCCCTCATCCTTGTCAAAGGCCCTTCAGTGTAGCATCTCCCAATGACATTAAAGCCTTTGACAAGGTCCCTCATGATGTTCTCACAAGGAAGCCAGGAAAATGCAGCCCTCTTAAACTTTTTCCACTTGTGACCCCTTTCTGCCCGATACACTTTTACCTGACCTTAGGTAACTAATGAAGGATCAGGACTGAACCTGGCACACATACCCCCCATGACACACTTTACGTCCTGGTGCTGTTTGGGGGAGGACATACCAAGGATAATGGGACTTGCAGTACCTTCACTCACCACCTGAGACCACTGCAACTGCCACAAATGATTGATCAAGACACTTGGCACACAGAGCACCCATGACCCACTCTATACCCTGGTGCAGTTTGTAGGACGATGGACCATGGATTATGGGAATTGCAACACCTTCACTCACCACCTGAGACCACTGCAACTGCCACAAATGACTGATCAAGACCCCACTTGGCACACAGAGCACCTATGACCCACTCTACACCCTGGTGCAGTTTGTAGGACGATGGACCATGGATTATGGGAATTGCAACACCTTCATTCACCACCTGAGACCACTGCGACTGTCGCACCTCAGGTTAGCTTCACCTTGCTAAAGACACCAGGCTGCACACAGATCATAGTCTTTTGTAGTTTATTAGGAAATAAAGAAAAGATAGTTCATAAAAAGCAAATGTTCAGTTCCAAAAGATAGTTACAAAAACAAGGCTGTAAGAACAAATCCAGGGAAACATTAGGCATAAAGCAAGGCCCTTAAAATAAAACCAAAGTCCCAGATACGAAGATATATCCAAGCAGGAAAGCAGACTTAGTTCTTGATTCAAGCAAGGAATTGCTTTGACGAAGATTTCCCTCTCAGCAGCCTGTTTTAATAGCATACCATGAAGGCATTTCTTTGCCCTTTGACCTCCCACTTATTTGCTATTCTGAGACTCCTGTGCAACTCCCGAAATTCCAAACGACTAGCCCAATCTAGAGACGTGGCCTCATCGCTTTCAAGGCCACAGGGCTCCTTAGTGTTCTCAGGTTGAGGCTCGGAGCTGCTCTCCCTTTCTGCTTCTTCCACCTGAAAACCATCATCATTAACAACATCATTTCTTCCCATGGGAAAGCCATCTTCCACAGCAGGAACACTCTGCACCTGAATCCCATAATTCCCATCAGAGTCATCTTGAAACTCATCCTGAACCTGAATCCCATCATCCTGAAACTGCACCCCAGAATCCTCATCAGAGTCACACAAAGGCTGAGTCACAACATCTCCTTTCCTGTAGTTTGAAGCCATTGTTCCATTGTGTCCTAGTCTGCAGGGCAGCAGAAAACAAGCTCCCTCCCTCTTCCCTATGACTTCCCCTCACGTATTTGTACATGGCTATCATGTCTCCTCTCAGCCTTCTCTTCTGCAGGCTAAACATGCCCAGCTCTTTAAGCCGCTCCTCATAGGGCTTGTTCTCCAGACCCTTAATCATTTTAGTCGCCCTTCTCTGGACACATTCCAGCTTGTCAACATCTCCCTTCAACTGCGGTGCCCAGAATTGGACACAGTGTGATTCCAAGTGTGGTCTGACCAAGGCAGAATAGAATAAGGGGGAGCATGACTTCCCTGGATCTAGACGCTATACTCCTATTGAGGCAGGCCAAAATCCCATTGGCTTTTTTAGCTGCCGCATCACATTGTCGGCTCATGTTTAACTTGTTGTCCAGAATGGGGGTGCCGTTCTGGTACTGAATCCAAGCATGGCTTTGAAACTCCTTCCTCTTTTGGGACGTCATAGATTCCATCCAAATCCGCGGCAGTCGCTCAGCCGTCAATCACCTTAGGGCTTGTCCAGGCTGGCATTGAATGCGGATCCCATCGGCTCATTTTGAGTGGCGTCTTCTGATTTCCACACCCATGTATCAATTTAATCAATAATTAATTTTATTATATTAATTAACAATAAAACGTATTAAATTGACCAATATTTAAATTTATTAGTTCAATCAATAATTACATTCATTAGCTTCATCAATCATTCAAGTCATCCATTTAATCAATAACCGAATTTGTTATTCTAATTAAAATTGTATTTATTATTTTGATGAACAATCAAATTTATTAATTAAACCTTAATTCAACCTACAATCAAATTTATTAATTAAACCCATAATTAAACATTTTAATTCAACCCGCAGTGGAATGTATTAATTTAATCTATAATTAAATCTATCAGTTCCATCGATAATTAGACGTAGCCCATATTAATGTGAAAATAATTAAATGCATTGGTTTAATCATCAATGAATTGTATTGATTTAATCAGCAATGAAATCTACCCTAACCCATCATTAAATTCACCAGCTTAATTAACAATTAAATTTTAAATATATCTGTTTTCAAATGGCGGATCCACAGAGGCCAAAGGGCCAACTACGTGGTTTTAATGGGCTTTTTTGGGTTTGTTCCCTTGGGAGCGCTTGTGGGTTCCTCTCTTTTGCTCTTGCATCTCTCGGTTATTTTAATTTTACTGCAGGAAGCAAGGACACCTTCCCTCTGCAGCTCCATCAGCACCAATGGAGTCGCCAGGAATCCTGTGGCTTGTGCAATCCTTCCTTTCACCCGTGTCAGCGTGACCTGAGAGCGAGGGAAGGAAAAAATTCTTCCAAAAATGGGAACGGATTGGCAAACAAGTCCTGAATGCCTCATTTAATGAGCAGGCTAATCCCCAGGTGAGGCACAGAACAGGTGCGAAGATTCATGGAGATTAATGTCTCCTGTTGTCCCCGCTTCTTTTGCAAGGAGAGGAGAAGGAGATTTGTCCCTTTGTTCAACAGGGACAAATGCAAGATACTTCACTTCGGCAGAAAAAATGGAAATCAAAGATACAGAATGGGGGACGAGGCCTGGCTTGACAGCAGTGTGTGCGAAAAAGACCTTGGAGTCCTCGTGGAGAGGAAGGTGAACATGAGCCAATAATGTGATGCAGCAGCTAAAAAAGCCAACGGGATTCTGGCCTGCATCAAAAGGGGAATAGCGTCTAGATCCAGGGAAGTCCTGCTCCCCCTCTTTCTATTCTGCCTTGGTCAGACCACACCTGGAATCACACTGTGTCCAATTCTGGGCACCACAGTTGAAGGGAGATGTTGACAAGCTGGAAAGCGTCCAGAGAAGGGCGACTAAAATGATTAAGGGTCTGGAGAACAAGCCCTATGAGGAGCGGCTTAAAGAGCTGGGCATGTTTAGCCTGCAGAAGAGAAGGCTGAGAGGAGACATGATAGCCATGTACAAATACGTGAAGGGAAGTCATAGGGAGGAGGGAGCAAGCTTGTTTTCTGCTGCCCTGAAGACTAGGACACGGAACAATGGCTTCAAACAACAGGAAAGGAGATTCCACCTGAACATCAGGAAGAACTTCCTCACTGTGAGAAGGGCTGTTCGACAGTGGAACTCTCTCCCCGGGGCCGTGGTGGAGGCTCCTTCCTTGGAGGCTTTTAAGCAGAGGCTGGATGGCCATCTGTCGGGGGTGCTTTGAAGGCGATTTCCTGCTTCTTAGCAGGGGGTTGGACTGGATGGCCCATGTGGTCTCTTCCAACTCTACTATTCTATGATTCTATGATTCTAAGGAAGCCTGCCAAGGACAACGGAAAGGGGAGATGTGACTCTAGGATGGATCTGAGATTGAGCCCCCTGGGGCCCCCTGCGTTCAAACTGATCTGACCTGCAGCAGGGAGTTCCGCGGATCCAGAAAGCCCCGTTGGGCCAGCCACTAATGAAATGTGCGCCCCAGCAGCAGCCTCAATGAGATGGGACTACCCTTTTCTCTGCTTCTTCCCCAACCCTAACATTGTAACTGATCCCCAAATAAAAGTATCATTGCATTTTAACTTTCTCCCTCTCATAGTAATACTGTGTGTTTCTTTACTGATACTAACATATGAACCTTTCCTTTCCACTGACCCCAGCCTTCCAACACTCCCTTCCCGGGCTGCCAGCTTTGAACTGTGGATACTGAGAACCATTTGGCCCCGGTATCCACACGTCAACGGATCGGCACCATATTGGCATCATACTTTCCTAGACTAATTCTAAGACTAACTGCCAT